>NC_029775.3:17611894-17613594 GCF_000817695.3 Arachis duranensis
TTCGAAATCCTGTACTTCTTGTTCTTTTGTGATTAAAGCATTTTTCATTTAAGAGAGGTGATGGATTCATAGGACATTCATAGCTTTAAGACATGAATTTTAAATTTTATTAATTATGAATTAAGAACAAGACTCAAAAATACATATAAGATGAGACTAGAAACTAGAAAACAAAAAATTTAAATAGGCTCCTAATGATAGAGGTTTTCACAGAGTTAGGACTCAACAACCTTGATTTTGAGAAGTGGATGCTCCCTCAAATTGAGGGGAGAATTTCTGGCGTTTCAGCTCTTGGAGTTCACGCCCCTGCTTCTCTTGTTCCTTCAGTAATTTGCAAAGCATGCAGTTCTGATTCTGCTGTTCTTCCTTAAGTTGCTCCATAGTCTCTTGCAACTGGTTTGAGGTCTCCCCTCTTGAGTTGGTTTGGGACACCCTTTGAATTGGTTATCCACTTAGTTCCACGGAGACATATGTCCTCTAGAACTTGATCCAACCCTTTATCTGCTCTCACCATTCTCCTATTAAAGGATTCAGGATCATCCTGCAGTTGAGGCAATTTGAAGATTTCTCTTATTTTGTCCAGATGGAAGTACATAACTTTCCCTCTGACCATGGTTCTGTAAGTATGGTAAGCAGTTCCAGTCATTCTCTGCTTATCTGTTAGCCACAGATTTGAGTAGAATTCCTGAACCATATTTCTTCCAACCTTTATCTCAGGATTGGTTAGAACTTCCCATCCTCTGTTTCGAATTTGCTCTTAGATCCCCGGATATTCATCTTCTTTCAGATCAAATTTAAGTTCCGGGATCACTGACCTTAGACCCATTATCTTGTGATAATGGTCTTCATGTTCTTTGGTTAAGAACTTCTCTTGATTCCAAAAATTCTTTGGATTATTCTCTTTCTTTCCTCTTAAATTGGTTTGTTTTCCCTTGGGAGCCATGATCTTGATGAATCTTGGCTTAGTGATCACGGAAAAGCACACCAAACTTAGAGGTTTGCTTGTCCTCAAGCAAAAGAAAGGAAAGAAGAGAGAGAGGAGAAAAGCAAATTCGAATGGTGTGGGGGAATGAGGGGCTGAACGTGTTTTTATAAGGGGGGAAGGAGATTTCGAAAAAATTGAAAGGAGATTTGAGAAGATATGGGGAAAATTTGAGAGAAGGGTGAGTTTTTGAATAAGATTTGGGATTGATTTGAGAGAGATTTGAAGAATGATTTTGATTTTTGAAGATTTGAAAGTGAATGATGAAAGGTTGAGATGTGTTTATGTAGAAAAGTATGGGAAAGAAAAGGAAAGTTTGAAAAAAATTTGATTGGAAATCAAAATCTTGGTCCCCCACCTTTCTGGCGTTAAACGCCCAGAATGGCACCCATTCTGGCGTTTAACGCCCATTTGTTGCCCATTGTGGGCGTTTAACGCCCAGCCAGGTGCCCTGGCTGGCGTTAAATGCCAGAATTCCTTTATCACTGGGCGTTTTTCTAAAACGCCCAGGATGCTGCACACCTGGCGTTAAACGCCCAGAATGGTGCCCATTCTGGCGTTTAACGCCCAGAATGGTGCCCATTCTAGCGTTTAACGCCCAAAATGGTACCTTTACTGGCGTTAAACGCCCAGAATGTTGCCCATTCTGGCGTTTAACGCCCAAAATGCCCCTTACTGGCGTTTTTTCGCCAGTAAGCTCTTTTTCTCTGCTTTTTGC
>NC_029775.3:17617369-17618541 GCF_000817695.3 Arachis duranensis
CTTTTACAGCATTCAACTTGAACTCATCCTCATTGACTCTCATGGTTAATTCCCCTTTTTGGACGTCAATGAGGGTTGGTCCAGTTGCTAGGAAAGGTCTTCTTAGAATGAGAGTTGCACTCTTGTGCTCCTCTATTTCCAGCACCACAAAGTCAGTTGGAAAGGCAAATGGCCCAACCTTGACAATCATGTCCTCAATTATGCCTGATGGGTTTTTAATGGAGCCATTAGCAAGTTGGAGGTATATCCGGGTTGGTTTGACTTCTCCAGTCAACCCAAGCTTTCTGATAGTGGATGCAGGTATTAGATTGATGCTTGCTCCAAGATCACATAGGGCTGTATTGGTGCAAGCACCTTCTAATGTGCATGGTATCATAAAGCTTCCTGGATCTTGAAGCTTTTCTGGTAAGCTTTTTAGAATGACTGCACTGCATTCTTCAGTGAGAAACACTTTTTCAGTTTCTCTCCAATCCTTCTTATGACTTAAGATTTCTTTCATTAATTTAGCATAAGAAGGTATTTGCTCAAGTGCCTTTGCAAACGGAATCTTTATTTCAAGAGTCCTTAGATAGTCTGCAAAGCGAGAAAATTGCTTATCCTGTTTCGCTTGACGGAGTTTTTGAGGATAAGGCATTTTGGCTTTATATTCTTCAACCTTAGATGCTGCAGGTTTATTCCTTACAGAAATGGTTGAAGAAACCTTGTTAGAGGGATTACTGTCAGCACTCCCAGGTGTCTGATCCTCCCTTGGCGTCTAAACGCCAGGATTGGGTGGAAAATGGGCGTTTAACGCCAACTTTTCCCCCTTTTCTGGCGTTTGAACGCCAGAACTGGATTTAACGCCAACTTTTTCCCCTTTTCTGGCGTTTGAACGCCAGAACTGGGCAGGGAATGGGCGTTTAACGCCAGCTTTCCCTCCCTTTCTGGCATTTGAACGCCAATAACATTCCTCTCTGGGCTCTTACTGTCCTCAGAGGGATTTTGAACAGTGGTTTGGTTATCCCCTGTCAATTGTTCCTTGTTTGGCTTTTTACTCTTTTGAGCAATGTTATTCAGGGTCTTCCCACTCCTCAATTGAACTGCTTAACATTCCTCTGTTATCTGTTTAGATATTTGCTGTTTTGCTTGATTCAACTGCAGTTCTATGTTCTTGTTAGCAACTTTAGTTTCAT
>NC_029775.3:17619424-17642153 GCF_000817695.3 Arachis duranensis
CTGCACAACTAACCAGCAAGTGCACTGGGTCGTCCAAGTAATACCTTACGTGAGTAAGGGTCGATCCCACGGAGATTGTCGGCTTGAAGCAAGCTATGGTTATCTTGTAACTCTTAGTCAGGATATCAATAATTCTCAGGTTTAATTGTGAAAAGTAAAAGAACATGGAATACGTACTTGTTTTGCAGTGATAGAGAATAGGTTGAGGTTTTGGAGATGCTCCATCTTCTGAATCTCTACTTTCCTACTGTCTTCCTCTTCAAACACGCAAGGCTCCTTCCATGGCAAGCTATATGCAAGGGTTTCACCGTTGTCAGTGGCTACCTCCCATCCTCTCAGTGGAAATGTTCAACGCACCCTGTCACGGCACGGCTATCCATCTGTCGGTTCTCAATCAGGCTGGAATAGAATCTAGTGATTCTTTTGCGTCTGTCACTAACGCCCCGCCTTTAGGAGTTTGAAGCTCGTCACAGTCATTCAATCATTGAATCCTACTCAGAATACCACAGACAAGGTTTAGACCTTCCGGATTCTCTTGAATGCCGCCATCAGTCTAGCTTATACCACGAAGATTCTGATTAAAGAATCCAAGAGATATCTACTTAATCTAAGGTAGAACGGAGGTGGTTGTCAACTTAATCTAAAATAGAATGGAGGTGGTTGTCAGGCACACGTTCATAGTTGAGAATGATGATGAGTGCCACAGATCATTACATTCATCCGGGTTAAGAGCAAGTGATATCTTAGAATGGAAGCAAGCATGATTGAATAAGAAACAGTAGTAATTGCATTAATCCATCAAGACACAGCAGAGCTCCTTACCCCCAACCATGGGGTTTAGAGACTCATGCCGTGGAAGGTACACAAAGAAACGTGTAAAGTGTCATGAGGTACTGATACAATGTCAAAAGATCCTATTTGTAGAAAACTAGTAGCCTAGGGTTTACAGAAGTGAGTAAATGACAGAAAAATCCACTTCCGGGCCCACTTGGTGTGTGCTTGGGCTGAGCATTGAAGCTTTCACGTGTAGAGACCTTTTCTGGAGTTAAACGCCAGCTTTTATGCCAGTTTGGGCGTTTAACTCCAAGTTTTATGCCAGTTCCAGCGATAAACGCTGGAAATTCTGAGGCTAATTTGCCACGCCGGTTTGGGCCATCAAATATTGGACAAAGTATGGACTATTATACATTTCTGGAAAGCCCAGGATGTCTACTTTCCAACGCCATTGAGAGCGCGCCAATTGGGCTTCTGTAGCTCCAGAAAATCCACTTCGAGTGCAGGGAGGTCAGAATCCAACAGCATCTGCAGTTCTTTTCAGTCTCTGAATCAGATTTTTGCTCAGGACCCTCAATTTCAGCCAGAAAATACCTGAAATCACAAAAAAACACACAAACTCATAGTAAAGTCCAGAAAAGTGAATTTTAACTAAAAACTAATAAAAATATACTAAAAACTAACTAGATCATATCAAAAACATACTAAAAACAATGCCAAAAAGCGTATAAATTATCCGCTCATCATATAGTAACTACATTGTCTCTTCATACTTTTTCAATTATAAAAGACTTAATAGCACTCAAGATTAGTATTGTAAAAGAAGTAGAAAAGATATCTATATTGCACTATGTAGATAATGGATCATCACCATCATCGATTCATGCTTGTCCATGATCTGGTTGTGGAACATTTGTAAATATTGCTTTGATAAGATTCCAATACAAAGGAAACTGAGCTGCCGTATAAAACATGACCGGCAAACAAGTAGCGGCATAAATGATGATGAACTCGATATGGTGCATTCCATCCTTAAACACCAAGAAATACGCAGAGTAAAAGCTGATCAACATGGCGGCAATGGAGACAAAGAGGGAGCTCAATCCCAGCAGGAGTTTCAATGGCAGCTCCCATTTGTAGTATTTTGGTTGTTGCCGTGACGTTAGTATGGAAAGAAACATCACCAGCGCCGTCACATAGAAGCAAAGTGCCAGCAACGACGTGACCAAAAACATGTTGAATACCGGCTGCTCTACTAGGGTGGGTTTTCCAATATTGTCGTTCGTGCCGCCCGGCAGGTTGCTTGTTGTGGCATAGGCTACGCCGGCGATTAGCACAGCCACCACAGAGCAAGACTCTGAGGTGCTCTTAAGCCAATCGCCGACTTACCATGAGCTCGTTGTGGCTTTCATTGAAGATGTCGGCTGGGAGTTCTTTTTTTTTTGTTGTATTGAAATATTAGATGTGGTGGTATTCCAGATACTGCTCGTAAAGAATTGTTTGTTACATTTCTTATATACATACAATTCCATCTTTTTGTGCATTTTTAAGATATAATTTTTAAAAAATTTATATAGATGCATCTTTTACTTTATTACTATCAAAAATTGTCCAGTAATTATCTTTTATTATTTTTAGTGGAATATTCGAATAAATAATTTATAATTTTAGTTTGAAAAAATTTAGAAAGTAAAAGAAAAAATTTTGAAAAGAAGATATAATTTAAATCATGTTATGCTTATTGTGAAAATTCACATATATTAAAAAAAAGTCAAACATATTAAATTATTTGCAAATTTTTACTTATAACATTATAAAAAGAAAGTTATCAAATTAATTATCTTATAAAAATACAAAATAAAAAGTATTAAATAAATAAATTATTTTATAATTAAATTTAATTACAATTTTTGTTTCTATGATTTTCCACATTTTTTAATTTATTATGCTAATAAATTAATAAAAAAACTTATAAATTCAACTCGATTTCTAAAATAATTTATCATATAATATCACTAATATAAAATATATTTTAAAAATATACGAAATAAGACTTGAATTACCTGGTATCACTTAACCTCCCAGTGCATTTGCATGGCAGATCCAGTAATGTGCCAAGCTTCATGTTTGGACATTCTAGCCGCCAAATGCAGTATGTTGTTGTTTTCATTATCCGTGGCTCTTATCAGATTCTTCCACACATCTCTACCACGCTGTCTATGCATTGCCCCAACTATGTAAGGTTGTCTATTTTCTGCGGTCACTAGCAATATATTCTTTCCATCTCTTGTTACCTCTTGTATGTATGCCGGAGCATAACTCAACATTCTTTCAACCATTTTTAGTATTCCATTCTTAGCAGCGGTTAATATTATTGGCATTGTCTCCCAATTCTCTTCCTCTTCATTCTCCTTTTTTTGGTAAGCTTCATTCTTCTTCTTCAATGCTGCCATCATGTATCATTTATCAATCAATCAATATAATTAAGTGACTACTCGATAAGTTGTCTTCGCATAGAATAATAATTGACAAACTGTTAAGAGAATTTAATATATTGAGTAAAATATTAATTAGTCTCTAAGTTAAATAATAATTTGGTCCATAACATTTTAAACATTCTATTTTTATCTCAACAAGTTTCAAATGAATTTAGTGATGTCTTATTATTAAACTTTACATAAATAACTAATAGAATGACTAATATAAACCTTAATAACATTATTGTTAAGTTATACTTTGTGTTAGAAAAATATAACCAAAATCCTTAATAACAAATATTACTAGTTCTCGATTTTTTATCATCACTACTCTTTATAATGGAAAAAATTCTTTCTACCCTCTCCTCGTATATGGGATCAGCAAGAGCAGGATTAGTGCCATGAATAAAGTACCAATTTGCTTCAAGTTTTTCGACAATGTTGTTCATCACTCGGGAAGACCATACATGATTGTCTTTCATCTTCTTTGTCTTCTTTATTTCTGAAGAATTATTAATTATAAGCATAAATTCAATTAGATTGCTGCCAAAATTGGAGGGCTAAGAAAAAAACAAATGATTAATAATCCATCTTCAAATTAGTTTTTTAAAAGAAAGACGATTTATTTTCATAAAAATTCAATAACATAATTTACTTTTTATATCTATGAGTTAAATTGGTCATTGTGACAGTTAAAAACGTGACACACATGGTTACAAAAACGAACAATTTAATTCACATTGATATTTTTCAAAATCAAATTAAAAAGTTGATTTCATTTTTTGGAAATAAGCTAACTTATGTGGATTAACATAAAAAAAAAACAAATTACTACATGAAAACAGAAATCAAAGAGGGAGAAAACAATTGAAGAATATGTACCACGTTGCAGGTGGCCGAAAACACTCATCATGTAAGTCTTTAACATAATAGATACTGCAATAATCAATATAGATTCAAGTAGATTATTGTTAGAAGATTAAGCTTTGATTACAGAAATATTCCCTTTACAATATATATGTTACTTTAATCATTTACAAACTAATTAAAAAATAAAATCAATAATTATTAAATTAATATAAACTTATTTACTAAAGTATTCCTATTTAAAAAAGATTCAATCCAATCAGCAGTTTGCAAAAAATAAGATCCAATCAAATTCGAATTAATGCGGTTTTAATCGATTTTCGGTTTAAATTGAATTGGATGAACGGTTTAATTTAGATCGGTTTGGATTTGAACACCCCTAATATCAACTACTCTGTTTTCATCAGAATGATCTGGTTGTTTCGGTGGGACTGGCTCTATACTGGTAGCTGCACAATGCACACAATACAATGAGAGAATTAGTTAGTGGTTACTTGAAAATCCACTCAAAAGAGAATGTAAATTTACAAGGCAAAGGATTAAATGATCCCAAAACGTTTGGACCATCAAATAGTTTCATAACAAAACATGTTTTTTAAATTTTTTTAATAATTGTTAAATAGTCTTTTTCTAATTTTAATTACAAATTAACTCCATATATTTTATTTAATTATAAAATTATCTTTTATTTTATAAATTAGTATTTTATTATTCATCTACTATATTTATTAACAATAAAAAATAAAAATAATAACAAATTAAATTTTTTATTAATCCGATAACTTTTCAGCAATCCCAATCAATTAATCTTCTCACAAATTTTCTCAATCAACCTACCCGAGAATTTTTTCAGATTCGAGATACCCAGAAGAAAAAGATTCAAACTTTGGTGATATCAGAGCTTGCTGGTTGAGAGATGTGTTGTGGGGACGAGAATATGCATGCTATGCATGTGCCTGGTTCTTGTGGTAATTGCCATTGATTTTTTTCTTGGCTGGCTATGGCGCATTAAAGTCCCCCGCAAACACAAATATTTGACTATATTATTTGTAAAATTTGATTATACATATAACTATTTGATCATTCTATATTCTAATCGATTAGATGCAAATAAAAACTTATTTACGTCACATTTTAATGGATTGAATTTTTATACTAATTAATTGAATTAGAATATGCCATTAGTCATATACAAACTTCAAAATATAACCAAATTGAATTCTCATAACCAATCAATTGAATTAATTAAACCCAAATTATTTTGATGAGTTCAATTGATTGGATAATATGACCAATCAATTGATTTTTGGGCAAACTATACTGCCTTACAACTTTTAATTAATTGTTTTGTGATAACCTGAAGTCCAATCAATTGAGTTATGAAAACCTGAAATTCAATCGATTGTTTTGTTAATCCAATCGATTGATTTTCTAAGAAACACGATTTTACAATCCTTGACGGATGTAATGGATCAAAGATAAACTTTTAATCAATTGGGATTGTCAAAAAGTTATTACGATCAATAAAAAATTTAATTCGTTATTGTTTTTGTTTTTTATTATTAATGAATATAATAGATAAATAATAAAATAATAATTTATAAAATAAAACATAGTTTTTATAATTAAATAAAATATATGGAATTAATTTGTAATTAAAATTAGAAAAAAATTATTTAGTCATTATTAAAAAATTTAAAAAACATATTTTGTTATGGGACCATTCAATAGTCTAAACATTTTTGGTGTGTTTGTTTGAGGTGAAAATGAGAGGAAGGAAAAGAAAGATAAAGAAATGGGAAGTTATTTTCCTTTGTTTGGTTGAGGAGAGAAATGAGAGAGGAAAGAAAATGGATAGAAAAATTTTGGTGGGACCCACCAATTTTTTTTCCTTCCAACAATGGAGAGAAAATAGAGAGAAAAGTAATTCTCTCTCTACTTTCAATATTACCCATTTACTTTTTTCAATATATTTTATAATATAAGAATAAAATTATCTTTTTATAACATTTCTTTCCTTCTTATTTTTCTTTCATCCAAACACATCTAAAAAAAATAAAAATCCACTCAATTTCTTTTCTTTCCTTTCTTTCTTTTCTATTTTTTTCTTCTCTATTTTTTTTCTTCCAACCAAACATAGCCTTTGAGACTATGGAGGTCTCAAATCCGGTACCAACTTACCATACGAGTGTTCTCCACAATCCGAAGTTGGTGCTGCTTTTAAAAGTCAATCAAGAATAATATAAAAAGATCAATCATGAGTCTTTTCATCTACATCTGATATTGTGAACTTGAACTTACCAAAGTGCCCTCGTTCAAAGGTGCAATGCAGCATTGTTTCTCCTCGTTCCCTTTTCGAGGATTTGGATCCTCTCAAGTTTAAATTTTAAAGTGTGATCTTGTGCCTTTAAAAAGTTTCTCTTTCATATTTATTCTTGGTCCCATCTATGAAATTAATAATAAGAAATCACATTTTACTTTCTAAAGTGAAATTCAAACTTTAGAAGATCCAAATTCCCTTTTCCATGGCATTCCACTGAAGCTAGATCTGGAGGCTCCGCATTGCTTGCTATGCTCGTGGAGGAGAAGAAAGGTCTCGAGTCGATGGTTGCGAATGTGGACCAACGACGATCGCGAGCAATTGGAACCACCTCTCCTTTCTTCTACGTTGATAAGCTTGCAGATCTCAATACACCCTATCTGAGCCGCTAAGTGAAGAGCAGTGTCGCCGTTCTTGTTCTTAACGGACAGGATATCCCTACGCACCGCCACCGAAATCAACCTCAGAAAGTCTCCAAAGAACTTGTGGTTGAAGTGCATGGTAACCACGTGTAGAAGAGTGTCGTTGGATTGTCATCGATTCTTGAAGAATATATGACCATAGTCGTTGGTTCTTGTCGCCGGTCAACACTTTCACAGCGTCGTTCCAGTCTTTTTCCAAGGTTTCTCTGTACGTCCTCCTCCTCAACATTTTTTAGTACACACAATATATAATAGCTACTTTAATAAATTAACTGATTCAGTGGATTGGCTCTCGTTTTAATGTTACCCAAGATATAGAAGAGATTACTGGAAATTATTCTTTGCTTCTTCCATTCCTAACTACTATATGCTAGAATCTTGGATACTTGTTATTGAATTTCTCACCCTTTTTATTCCCAATACGATATCAGTTTCTTAGAGTATTGGGTAAGATTTATCATTATTATTGTACACTACTCTAATTTAGATATTTACTAACACTTTTTATCTAATATTTTTTAAAATATTAGTTATATCAACAAAAATATATTTTTTAAAAATATTATATCGTACACTAAAATCAACTAATAAAATTAATCACTAATATATTTAATTTATATATAAATACATGTATAGTTTAATTTATTTTCAATGTTTATTTGTATTTCAATATATATTATACTAATGACTGATTTTAGTGGCTAATTTTAATGTATACGTAACATAGTTTATTTTTTTCTTGAAAGAAAAAAGAAAAATTAGATCCAAATGTCACTAGATGTGTAAACTTGTGAAAATTATGCTAAGACATTATTTTTTAATCCCTGTCACATTTTTCACGATGGAGAAAAATCACTTTTATCGCATTTTCTTAGCTTCCTCTGCACTTCATCTTCTTTTTTAATCTCAATCGAAATCTGAATCATTCTCCATATTCGAATTATGCTCTCAATTTTGGTAAGCATTTTCTCCCTTCTTTATTATTGGAAATTATTCTTTGCTTCTTCCATTCTTAACTATATGTTAGAATCTTGTTTACTTTTCTCTTTTCGGGATACTTGTTAGTTACACAAAATTTTTCAACTTTTTTATTCCCTATATAGTATCAGTTTCTTATAGTATTGGGTAAGATTTATCATTATTATTGTACGCTACTAGAGTTTAACCAATATTTTTTACCTAACTTTTTTAAAATGTTAGTGATAGTAATTAGTGGCTAAGAGAAGGGGGAGGGGGTTGAATCTTAGCCCCTCTTTGCTGAATATTAATTGCTGCTTTTTCAAAGAAACTTTTAGGAGATATTTTTGCTTTTGTCTCATAACAAGTCAAGAGACATTTCTTTTTGTCTCGTAACCGGTTAGGAGATATTTTTCATTTTTGTCCTCAACGCAATAGAAACAGAATAGGAGTAGAAGAGAAAGAGAGAATTACACCCAGAAGTATCTTGGTTCAGCTGCTAAGTGCAATGCAACCTACACCTAATCTCCATCACAACAGTACGACGGAATTTTATTATAATCATCAGATTACATACACCAATTCTTCCCTAGGATCTACCTAATCCTATTTGGGATAAATCCAGATTCTAATTTCAAATCTGAACTTGACTTGGACTCTCACCAAGCTTTCAACCACAAAGTGCTAACCCAACTTGTAAGGGAATCCCCACAAGATCATGAAACACAACATACAGATGTACAAAAAAACTCTGAGACATCTATGGCTTTTTCTCTAGTATTGACCACTACCTTTTTTCTCTCACTGGCATTTTCTTACAAACCTCACCATGTTTGCCTTTTACCATGAGACATAGATAGACAACACTAAGAAAAAGAAAATAGAATGAAACTCATTGAAAGAGAAGAACTCAGGAAGCTTGGGTAACTATGAGAATTCTGTGCTTTCTCTCCTTGTCTCAACCCTTGCCCGTTCACCTTTATTATAGAAGGGGAAGCTTCTAAAGTTGAAACCGGTTCAACCAAGTCAGGGACATATTCTCCAACAAACAGCAGCGGTTCGGACAGAGAGAAGAGAGAGGGAAAACTGAAGCAAAACCAACATGCATGTACCTCTCTCAACTCTTCTCATCAAGTTCTTTCACTCTAAGCCCTTGATCTAGACTTTGGCTCCAAGAAAGAACTCTGACCTTTGATAAACCTCTGATCCGTGACAACTTCATGCTTTCCATATTTGCTTCTTCCTATTCGTAGCTCCAGTAGCTACCTTCTATCTTGGAATAACAAAAATAGAAATGAGCTTTAGCCACTGAGATCTTCTTCTCTGACCGAGGCAGATCTTTCCTATTCTTGGCATGGAAGATCTTAAAGCTCTTCTTGAAAATCTTGCCTTCAATGGCAAAGATCTAGCCACACCATGCTTCGGATATTCCTTCTTCAAAATCCATCATCAACCTAGCCTTTTCTTCTTCCATAGCTTCACTGTCACTTTCTCTGATAACTTGTATTTTCTTCTTTTCTGTTTGAAGTGACCGAGTGGAAAGAGAGAGAAGAGAGAGAAGAAACAAAACATTCAATGCACAATTAAATGAAATTAAATTGTTAATTTCGGTTACCTATGTGAGAAATTATTCAAATTGGAATTTGAGTTCCAGTAATCAATGCATGCATTTAATTTAATTAAAATTTGAATTTCACTATCTAAAAAAAGTGGGTAACCGAAGAGTGCATCATCAAATTGGACCCCTTTTGTTTTGTGATTAACGTATGCCTTCCTTGGGTCATATTATTCATCATTTTATTTTATCAAAATGGGCTTGAGATTTGGGCTTATCTCCAATTCAAGTCTCAGTAACTTGAATGATCCAATTTGGCACAAAGCAATTTGATTTATTTATCAATTTGGGCTCATGAGACTTTGGCCCAATAAACAAAATCTGCACACTAAACAAAATTCATCAACCAAATAATTTGAAACAAATAACAATTTTATAATTTTCTAATTGATATATTAATAATGTTTGATTATCATAATAATTCAAAATTTTCAAACTTAACAATCTCCCCCTTGATGACAAACATTATTAAGAATGAATTGAAAGTGTTAAGATTAAAAAACTCTCTTTGATGATTTGACCGAATTATCTCCCTTTCAATTGATCAAACTGCTCCCCTTTAATGTGTGCATATATCCAATGGAAGCAGTACCTGTAAGCATGCTCAAACAGTTCCAAAAAAATTTATATTTTCAAAACCTGGAATCTTTTAAAGCAAAACCATATTTATCAAGTAAGAGCTTGGTTTTGAGCAAATATATTTTTCTAAAAATAATCAAAGCTCAAGTTGTTATACTTCTAATAACATGCTGCTCATAAAAAAAGATTGCACTTGCACAATATTAAACAAAGTAGGACAGAGTACATTCAGAGTACATATCAAACAAAGCAACTAGCAAGCCTTCAAAAATAGAGCAATAATAATTTAGAGCAAAAATGATGGATCAGAGCAAGGCCAACAAAACAGAGCATAAATAATTAAAAATAGAGCAACCAGCCAGCACAAATATTTAATATTAGAGCAATCAGCCAGCAGCCCTAATCTTAATTTTAATTCATCCAGCCCTTTCCTCCCTTTTTGTCATCAAGGAGGAACCTGCAAAATAGATGAAATAGCAATGCAATCCATAACATAAATATTAAAACATAAATATTATATAAAAGTGATTAAGTACAGTCATCCCAAAAAGAAACAATTCAAATGAAACTAAGTCCAACAGTAACAAAATAAATATTGTCCAAGAGCATAAGCAACAGAGATCAAATTTCTAGACATTAGAATGATTGATATCAGAATCAAGAAACTCTTGTTCTCCTTCAGAATGAGCCATGTCCTTATCAGTAGTCTCCAAGCTCTTAACAAACAGATTGATCCTTTCACGGCATTTGATCCAGGCTTTCTCATTCTCAAAGGCTTGCTTTTGCGCCTCTTTATAAAACCTGACCATCATGCTGGACATATTAGAGAACTCTATAAGGACATTTTTTTATGGTTTTTGAGAACCGAGAGTTGTCAGAAGAATCCGGAGGAAGACTTTCATCTTCACTTTCAGTGGATACTGATGCTTTAGAGCTCTTAGTCTTTTTCCCTTTTGCAGAATTGGGAAGTCCCCCGTCTTTGATTACAGAGACCCTGTTCTCAACTGTCTCATTGCTGAGATCCACATTAAAATACTCAAAGATGCATATCAGGAACATACCATATGGGAGATTGGATTTCTTATCACTGCGGACACAGTTCCACATGTGTCTAATCATAAGATAAGCAAAAGAAATTGAAGCAGAATTTAGAATAGCAAACAGCACAAGGGTGTCACAAACCGTAACCCTATGGTAAAAACCACTTTGAGGCATCAAAACATGAGTGATGATTCAGTGTAGTAAGGCTTGCACAGGACCGAGAGCCTTATGGGTTGGATTTATGCCATCAAGAGTAGAAAAATTTTCACATACCCGAGTCAGAGCAACTTGAAGGGAAATACCAGTGTGGTTATCCCATTTACCAGACATGTATGTCCTGGCCCCTTCATCTTGGTACCCCAAAGCAGCACTTACGGTATCACGATTCAAAGTGAGATGAACCTTTTTGACATATGAATGCAGTGCACCGTCATGAAACATCATGTTAGCATAGAATTCACGTACCAAGTTTGGGTAAACTGGCTTTCAAATTTTGAAAATAGGGGACCATTTCAGATAATCAAAATATGTAGTGAAATCAATGCCTTTTTCAAAAATATTTTTAAGATTAACCACATAAGAGGCACAGAGATGGCGATTTACCAATACTTGTGAGTGAAACTCAAAAGCCACACAAGATATAAAGCGAGAAGGGTCAAGGTGAGAGTAGTTTTTACCATATTTATTTTTAAAGTCCAGTTAATCAAGGTTGGAAGGTTCTCTGGTGTCATGAAGGAGAAGGATAGGCTTCTTTGAACGTTGAAACCGACTTGAGGGATGATGGGTAGAACATCGTAGTGGTGGAGACGGACGTGGAGATGGAGGTGGTGTGTCTTCTTCTTCTTCGGGTACTTGCTCCTTTCCCCTTACATTTTTCTTTGATGATGCTACTTCCTGCCTTGTTGAAGTCCTTACATGGATTCCTTTTCTTTCCATGGAGTCCGTGGAGTGAGAAGAAGGTGAAGAGGTTGAATGAGAATGAATGTGTATGTGTATATAGGATTGTAGACCTTTGGATGATGGAGGATTTTGGATTATAGAGGTTCGAGTGCTTCAGCGAGTGGCAAATTTCTTTCTCACGATGAAGAGAATGGAATGGAGAGGGAGAACTTGAAGAGAGGGCCGAAGAGAGTGGAAGGTGAAGAGAGGTTACACCATCATAAATGCTTAGTGGAGGAAAACTCATTTAAAGCAATTAACATTTAATAAAAGCGGTTTTAACAAGGTATTAAAAATAAAAAAGAATAATTGAAAAGACCTTTCCTTGAAAATGGGAGAAGATATGGAAAAAAAGATTTGATTTGACAAAAACTCCCTTTTAAAAGATATGATGTGAAACCTTTTCAAAAGTAAATTATTTAAAAAATAATTTATTAAAAACATGATTCCAAAAAAATTAATTACCCAGTATCATGGAATGGGCTCAAAGGTGGTTGAACGAGCTTGAGTCCAAGGTATTAGATTTCAGTCTTCCCCTGTGTAATGACTTGTTCATCATGTGCCCAGATTTGTCTCCCTGCTACCTACGAGACAAAAACAAACAGAGGCATGAAAATCATATTTTTTCAATAAAACTTAAATCCATCATCCCCAAACTGTTTCTTAATGAACAAAATCTATCTTCACACAATGGTTTAGTGAAAATGTCAGCAAGTTGCTCTTCAGATTTTACAAATTGGATATCAATAATACCCTTTTGCACAAGTTCCCTAATAAAGTGATATCGAACCTCAATGTGCTTGGCTCTAGAGTGCAGTACAGGATTTTTAGAAATGTTTATTGCACTCATGTTATCACAAAATAGAGGTATACTATTGATTTTCGATTTGTAATCTTCCAATTGAATTTTTAACGAAATTAATTGTGAGCAATATGCAGCGGCATATATATATTCAGCTTCAGCCATGAACAGAGCAACCGTGGTTTGCTTCTTGCTTGATCACATGTTTAGTGAGCTTTCAAAGAAGCAACATATTCCGAAAGTGCTTCTTCTATCCACTCGATCTCCCGCATAATCAAAATTCATTAGATTTAGGATACCACAAGCCAAGATCACATGTGCCTTTAATGTATCTAGTGATTCTTTAAACGGCCAAAAGATGGGATTCTTTTGAGTGAGATTGAAACTTTGAGCACACACCCACACTTTGAACAATATCCGGCCTAGAGGATGTAAGATACATGAGGGATCCCATCATTCCTCTATACTTTGTTTCATCCACATCTTTCCCATTTTCATCCTTGTCAAGTATAGTGTTTGGATACATAGGAGTTCCCATTGGTTTGGAATTTTCAAAACCAAATTTTTTGATTAACTCTTTGGCATATTTACCTTGATGAATAAAAGTACCACTAAGAGTTTGTTTAATTTTAAGACCAAGAAAGAAGGTTAATTCTCCCATTAAACTCATTTCAAACTCACTAGTCAAAAGTTTTCCAAACTCTTCACACAAGGCTTTATTGGCCGAACCAAACACAATGTCATCCACATAAATTTGAACAAGCAAGATATCATCATTAGACTCTTTTATAAACAAAGTAGTATCGGTGGTACCCCTTTGAAAATTATTTTCTAACAAGAAGGCACTAAGCCTTTCATATCAAGCTCTTGGAGCTTGCCTAAGGCCATAAAGAGCCTTTGAGAGTTTAAAAACATGATTTGGAAACTCTTTGCTTTCAAAATTGGGGAGTTGAGCCACAAATACTTCCCTATCAATAAAACCATTAAGAAAAGAACATTTGGCATCCATTTAAAATATTTTAAAACCCTTGTGGGCAGCATAGGCAAGAAGCAACCTAATTGCTTCCATTCTTGCTACCGGGGCAAATGACTCATCAAAATCTATACCTTTCTCTTGATCATAACCTTAGGTCACTAGTCTAGCCTTGTTATGAATAGCACTACCATCCTTACCCAATTTATTTTTAAAAATCCATTTTGTACTGGTTACCTTTTTACCATTTGGATTTGGTACAAGAGTCTGAACCTTATTCTTTTCAAATTGTGCTAGCTTTTCTTTCATGGCTTTGACCCATGAGAGATCTTCAAGAGCTTGCTTTACATTGAGAGGTTTCAATTGGTAAGAAGGCAACATTTCTTGGTTCCATTTGCTTCTTGCTTGAGGATTTAGTGGTTATGCCTTGTGAAGGATCACCAATGATGAATTCATGAGGGCAACCCTTCAAAAATTTCTATTCACGTGGCCTTTGAGGAAAGTTTCTGCCTTGACAAGTTTCAGTAGACAGCTCTGTTCTGGATTCTCTGGCTTGTTCAGGAGACAAAATAGAAATGTCTCCTTCATTTTGAAGAGACGTTTCTGGATAGACAATTTTAACAGTTGGGATAGACTTGGGATTTTCTTGACTGGCTTGTTGATTCACATCAGTTTCACTACCTGTATCATCATCTAACACAACACTTGGAATAGAGTTAGAATCACAAAAAGACACATGTATGGATTCTTCAATTGTTCTATGTTCTTTGAGGTTAACTCTAAATACTTTGCTAGTGGTGGAGTATCCAACAAACATTCATTCATAAGATTTTGGATCAAATTTTCCAAGATTTTCTTTATTGTTAAGTACAAAGCATTTGCATACAAAAATATAGAAATACTTAAGATTGGGTGGGGTTCCTTTCCAAAGCTCATATGGAGTTTTCTTTAAACCTTTTCTAATGATGGTTCTATTAAGAATATAGCAAGCTATGTTTACAGCTTTCGCCCACAAAAATTTTGGTACATCATGTTCACAAAGTATTGCCCTAGTCATTTCTTGAAAGCTTCTATTCCTTCTCTTAACTACCCTATTTTGTTGAGGAGTTCTAGGACATGAAAAGTTATGAGCAATACCAAAATCATCACAAATTTTTTCAAAATCTTGATTTTCAAACTCCTTTCCATGATGATAAAATAAGGAACGAAGATATAAGGGAGAGAGTTGGAGTAGCACCCATTGTCGAAAAGATAGTAGAATCGAGTCTCAGGTAGTTTGGACATGTGAGAAGAAGACCGACAGAACACCCAGTCAGGAAGGTGGATGAGATGGAAGATGGACAAGGGGGTGAAAGGCAGAGGAAGACCTAAGAAGACCATCCATGAGGTGGTCAAACGAGATCTACATGTAAACGGTCTCTCTATAGACGTGATATATGACAGAGCTCAATGGCATCATTTGATTCATGTAGCCAATCCCATCTAGTGGGACAAGGCTTTGTTGTTATTGTTGTTGTAGTTTGAACTCTTGTAAATATTGAATTTCCTTTAATTGAATTTGAAGTTTTACGTTCTTTTTATGTTTATTATGGTCTTTGATAGTGATTATATGTAGTGGATAGTTTTAATTTTCATGTTTGCAATTTATTCATGTCTTTGATTAGTGCATACCAAATGTTTGATGAAATATTTTCTTTAATTATAAAATAGTTTTTTATACTCTTGGCCTAAGTTAAAGGAATTAAGTGATCTTGAGTCATTGTGTCTAATTGGATTGTTGATTTGAGAGTCTAAGTTAGTCAATTTAATACCCATTAACACTAATCTTCTACTAAGTCAATTGGTAGTTAAATTGGGACTTATGAAATGATATTGACTATGCCTATTTGAATAAGTCACCAAAAAAATATATAATTATATGGTAGCACTTGTTGATATTTTTTTATCATATATGTAAACCCCGTTAAATTAGTAGATAGTTAGTCAATAAATTAGTTTTTAATAAAAAAGATTAGAAATATAAAAATAATATTAAATTAGGATAGAGCTCATCGAAACAAAAATTTTGACACTAATTTCGAAGAAAACGGTCCAAGATTGGACCGAACGGGCCGAACCGGTTGAACCGGGCACAAACCGGGCCATCGGTCCAATCGGACCAACCTATTAAATGAACCCAAGCCTTTCTTCTCCCTCATTTCAGCAGAAACATAGCTAAAGCTACAAGGAGAAGAGAAACACTCCCGAACCCTTACGCTAGTTTCCAAATCCCGTAACTTCTCCGTCCGAGCTTCGATCGCCACACCATTTGCAGCCACGCGTCCACTGCGTCAAGCTCTACGTTTCTACCAGAACAATTTCATAGGTAAGTCATTAAATACTCCCAGCCACTCCTTTCCCCCAATTCTTGAAAGTATGGTACGGATATTGAATTTTTTTACTCTTTGATGTTTTAGGATCCAATTAGCTTGAGGAAAATGTTCACTCTTGCTTATATGAAGCTTGGATAAGGTGAAGATACCGTAATTCTATTTTAATTTCTTTGAATTTGAGCTTTGAGCATTAAATTGGATATATATGTGTTATAAATGTGTATTAGGTTGAAAATAAATAATTAGAGCTTGAAATTATGAATATTGGAACTTGGAGGAAGCTAAGCCTAGAGTTTATTGAGTTTTGAGGGGTTGCATTGGTTTTAAATAAATTGCTTTGGTCGCTACATGGAAATCGGTCAAGGTATGGTTTAGGTTTCTTGCATTTAATATATAATGTTCTGTGAAAACTTAGGCTAAATGACCATAGGATAAGTTTGAATGCAGGTGTATATTGAATGTTTAGGAATTTGTTGATGAATATGTTTGGTTAGTGCTTGTTGGATAATTAGTGATTTGAATATGTGGTGGAGATTATTATTTATGTTGATGTTGGTAAGAAATGTGGTTGATTGGTTGATTATACGTTTACAAGAACATTGAATGAAAGCTTGATGGAATTGTTGAGAAATAAAATTGTTTAGTGTTATTGAATGGTAGTTGATAAATGGTGTAAAGTTTGTGTTTAGTTTTGTTATTGGTATATGGTGTTGGGTTTGGCAAATTTAACAAGGAATGGAATGGAGTTTTTGATTGAAAATTGAGGTTTGGGTATTTTTGCAAAAGTTGGTTTCTGGCCAAATTTCGGTGAGGCATAACTTGGCTTCCGAATCCTCAATTTGTTTCCAACTTGTTTTACAATGAAAATTGGGTTCGTGATGTTTATGCCACTCGAAGAACAGGTGAAAATATTGTAGATCGAAAAAGTTATGGGAATTTGAAAGTTGCACCCATAAACTGTTTTGTTTTAGCAGCTTTGCTTCCCTACCATTGCAACTTTGCTATTGCATCTGCCTTATTTTTTTTAAAGAACGTACGCTCACGCGTATGCGTGGGGTGGATTTTTGGCAATGCGTACGCGACTAGTTCCATCCGTGCGCGTAAGGTGCAAACAAGCATGTCCACGCGTATGCATGACAAGGGATATGCCCGCGAGCTGCAGTTTTACATCCCCACGCGCACGTGTGAGCCACACGTACGCGTGGACCATATTTCAATAAACATGATTTTTAACATTTTAAACTATATTTCAAACTTCTAAACCTATATTTTCATTCCTTTAATCATGAATAGTAGTATTACACCTGATAATCAGATGAAGTTAGGAAATGGGGATAACTTGGAGGTCAAGTGAAGTTGAAAAGTGATGAATTGATTATGAAATGTTATGGATGATCATGTATGATACTTGACATGATAATCCAATGAATGATCATGCATGAAACTTGGCTTGAATGTTTAAATGTTTTGAGATACAAGATTCTCTGGATAAAGTGTCGTGGCTTGCAGCCACTTGTACCAGGTTTAAAACTCGATACTGTGTTGACCCTACGATGTAAGGGTGACCGGGCACTTATAAATTCCCGAAAATGTTACCCCATTTAGCAATATTGATTATTTGAGAAAAAGCTATGCATAGACTCTTGGGGATGCACGTCGAGGGATAGTCTAAGGTTTTCGGACTTGTCGGGTTGGCTGGATAACCGACAGATGAGCCTCATCAGCCATAGGATAGGCATGCATCATATGCATATTACTTGAATTATTTGCTTGTGCTTTAACTGGGTATGCCTAAATGTACTTGCCATACTAAATGTATATTTGTTACCTGTAGTATTTTTAACCTTCTTGTGCTTGCCTTTATCTATTTATTTGTCTGTGAAATGCATGATGGAGTTGGAGATATGGAGGAATGGCAGTATGGGACTTAGATTAAGGTTAAGTTAAGTTAGGTTTAGATACTCTTAGAAAACCACCTTTTATGGCTTCTGTTTAATACTTTAAGCTCTATAATCTGAGTGTCGGTGTTCTAGGATTGCCTTTGGCATTCCCAGGACCTTATATATTATGTGTGTGGCACCTTTACCATAATGAGAACCTCCGGTTCTCATTCCATACTATGTTGTTATTTTTCAGATACAGGTCAAGAGGCATCTCGTTAGGCGTCTGGACCCCTGAGGCGAAGTGGTTACTAGGTTATTTTGTTGTAAAGTGATGTGTATATACTTTTATAATCTTATGTTTGATGGTTATAGATTTCTTAGCACGCAAGTTAACTCGTTTATTGAATGATGCGCTTTTATTTTGCGATTTCTATTTCTCTTATTCTTCAAGGCTCCTAGTATATTATAATCTTTCTATTATTACATGTACACATTTTATTTTAGAGGTCGTAATAACATACCACATCTGTTTTACGACTTAAGCGTAAAGCTCAGTGTGGTAGGGTGTTACATTATGGTATCAGAGCAATTCGTTCCTATAGAGCCTAAAAGACGAACTGATTGTGCTTTTGTGCATTCTCTGTATATGTGTTTATGTGCTATTAGGATATCTGACTGATATATATGGCATAAACATTTGTGAGCATGCATTTGGAACTTAATACATTAGACCTATGATATTGAGACCGATCAACTTAATATCACTTGTTTGGTGTGTATAGAGACCAGATGTCGACTCGCGGACGCGGTCACGGGAGAGGTAGAGGTAGGATAGGCATCGTTACTCCTGGCCGACAAGGACTGTGTAACACCCTAATTACCCAAGTTTTACCTCGCATCGTAAAGCAAAGGTTAATCAGATGTTACGACAAGTCTAAAGCTTATACATATAATATATAGAAGAATTAATATATTCTAGGAGCCCGATGAAGGATATAGCTCAAAAACAGGATTTAAAAAGCGCAACACATACTAAGCTTTTAACTTAAAGTGCAAGGTATAGACATAATATAACAAAATAGCAGGATATAATAGTGTAATGATCTAGCCACAGCTCGCGGAGTTTAAGCCGGCTAGCTATATATAGACCATACAAAAATCAGAAATTTAAAACAGCTTATACATGTTGTTCTCTCAAAGTAATACCTCTAGGAAAATGTAAAAATACAAAAGATGAGAGAGTAAACAAAAGTGATCAAAAGACTTCCAAAACGGAAAGAAGATCCTCCGCTCTGTCACCACCAAGTAACTCACGGAGGTGGGTTGCGACCTGCATCTAAAAAATAACAACAGAATATGGTATGAGAACCGGAGGTTCTCAGTATGGTAATAGTGCCCAATAATGTAAGATATAAGGTTTTGGGATGCCAGAGGCAATCCTAGAACTTCACAGCGATACAGAATATCCAAGCCTTAATAAAATAAATAACTTAAACCATAAACCGTAAACAGGGTTATCTAGACTTAGAAAATTTCTAACTAATATTAAACCACACCAATGTATCCTATAGCCTTCGCCAACCTACCCTCCATGTGACTCAATCGCCACCGCCTACCTATCCTCCTCAGCACCAGACAAACACAGATAATGCAAGCAAGTAAATGACAGATAGTATTCATATATAACAAGTAATTCAAGAAGCAAATAGGCATATTATATAAATAGGCAAACTCAAGTAATCAAAGAAAACAAGCACATAAGAGATGCATATGATGAATGTCTATTCTATTGGCTCGTGATATCACTTGTCGGTCCATAACTACCAACCAGACATATCCTTTCGGATGTAGCTTTTCTGCCACGCCCACGGATATAGTGCCGGGCACACTCTATTGACCCACGGATATAGTGCCGGGCACACTCGCATGCGTAACCCAAGGATATAGTGCCTGTCACACTCTTGCAACATAAAAGATTATCAATCATAATTCATTCCCAGGGATATAGTGCC
This sequence comes from Arachis duranensis, assembly GCF_000817695.3. Taxonomy (NCBI): domain Eukaryota; kingdom Viridiplantae; phylum Streptophyta; class Magnoliopsida; order Fabales; family Fabaceae; genus Arachis; species Arachis duranensis. The sequence goes on from NC_029775.3 coordinate 17,639,458, forward strand.
CTGCACACCATCATGCTTAACCCAAGGATATAGTGTCTGGCACACTTTTCACATTCAACAAGATCATCATTCCTTTTGAGTTCTCATCGTACTTAACCCAAGGATATAGTGCCTGGCACACTGTCCACATTCAACAAGTTTATCGACTTCAAGTCATCACCGGTCATCACCATTTATCATCTCAAATCTCTTTTAATTATTAATTCTCAACATTCCAAGGATATAGTGCCTGGAACACTTTCCTTCCATATCCATCAAGATCATAATAACCATCATCAGTTCTTTCCATTCCGACTCGTTAATCATCAATTTCTCAATTCGTTGTCAGTAATCACTGAGTTCACTACTCTTTTTTCTCTCTCAACCAAACTCATCCTCAATACACCAGAAACCTAAACCTCCGTTTGCTAACTTTTCAAAGAAAAACCAAATAAAATCTCCTAAGATCTATCCCATGATCCAATGCCCAACAATAAGCCCAAGAGTCTTAAAATGGTGTTACAGAAGCTTACAATCTTGTTGGGAAGGTGAAATAGTTGAAAACAAAGTTTAAGTTTGAGAAATAGGGGTGTGCGTACGCACAGGGGTGTGCGTGCGCACGCCCAAGAGAACTTTTAAAAAGTGTGCGTATGTACAGATACCAATTTTTGCAATTCTGTTCGCTTGCACAAGGTGTGCTCGTACCCTCAACAGATTACCCTTCCCAACGTGTGCGTGCGCACAGGTTGTAAATTTCCCTTGGATGTGTGCACGCACAGGTTGTGCTAGTGCTGCCAACCGAAAGCCTTCCCCTTCGTGTGCATACGCACAAGGCTGTGCATGCGCACAGGTTTAAAAATTTGTAGGGGTGTGCATGCGCACAAGGCTATGCGTGCGCACATACCAAAAATCAACAAATTCTGCAGTAAGCTCAGAATTCAGATTTTGACACCAAACTTTGAATGATCATAACTTGCTATATAAAAATCCAAATTTTACAAACTTTATATCAATTTGAAGAGTTTTCAATGGACTTTAATTCTAAATAAATTTCAATAAATTTTGAAAATTGAGGCACAAGTTATGACCTATCAAAGTTTACTAAAAACCAATTTTTAACCAAAATCCACAAAACTTCAATTTACCACAACTCTCAACTTAAAACCAAATCAAGGCCTACTCAACATAATACCAAAATTTACTCATGAATCCATACCAAACATTTCTCAACCATATCAACTACTCAATCAACCAAGCCATTTGATATCCACCTCAACTAATGCTAAATTCAACCTAATATTCCCATCAAAACTCATACCTTCCATCATTATTCAACTATACCACATCCAACATTTAATATCTCAATTTATCAATTCCTTCAACACTCATCAATCCAAACATCAATTTATTATCATCATCACTTCATAATCCACATCATTTACCAACAACCTCAACACTCACCTTCAAATTACCAACAACGTCAATATCTATCATCAATCATCAACCATATCAACAACCTGTATCAACAACAATAAATCATAGGTTCAACATCAGACTTCATAATCATTAAATACCAACAATCATCATCAAATTCACATATTCCTCATCTCAAAACTCCATAGCATCATCACCATCATACAAGTTATCCTCACACATCAAAATCACATACAATTAAACATACACCCAAAACATTCAATCCTATCTTAAGGTCAGCTAGCCTAAGGTTTACGAAACATTACATATTACATAAAGAAAATCAAAACCATACCTTGGCCGATTCTCAATATGCACAAAATACCAAAACCTTGATTCCAACAAGATCAACAAGCCTCAAGCACCAACACCACCTCCGAAAATCACCAACTATCAAGCTGTTCATACCCTGACCGAGGTCCTCCATCTCGGGAAAATCCGCAAGAGGTCCGACCTTGTCCTAAAGCTCACATCTAAAGGTCGGACCTCGGACAAAGAGCAAGGAAGGCCCATCAAAAGGAACGCAGCTCAAACCTAAAGGCCGAAAAGGCCTAGAAAAGGCGGTTCCACAAAGATAGAGATAAAACTCCCAAAAGATAAGATAAGATAAGAATATCTTATCCAGGGAAGATCACTGCCAAACTACTATAAATACACTGGAGCACCCAGGTATGGCATTCATTCCAAATCTACACACATATCTGCTTGGACCCATGCTAACTTAAGCATCGGAGTGTCATTGCAGGTACAACCACCAACCATTCCTCATATCAAGCTCGGGTCACCAAACCCCTACCTCGGGCCTCTCCAGACGACCGAGCTGCACATTTCAGGTAAACCCTCGGAACAGTAGGCATCAACCATCAAGTATGTGAGCACAGAATATTCTTAGAGGAAGGAGCAAGACCTGTCCGCCAACCTCAAAGAAGACTGAATCCCACTATTTTGGAAGTTGTCAAAAAGGAAGTGACCAGACTATTGGAAGCAGGTATCATCTATCCCATTTCAGACAATGAATGGGTTAGCCCAGTACAAGTGGTGCCCAAGAAGTTTGGAGTCACTACAGTGAAGAATGAGCATGGAGAGCTCATAGCAACCAGAGTACAGAACGCCTGGAGGGTCTGCATTGATTATAGGCATCTTAATCAAGCCACTCGTAAGGATCACTACCCTCTTCCATTCATTGATCAAATGCTGGATCACCTGTCAGGTAAATCACATTATTGCTTTTTAGATGGTTACAC
>NC_029775.3:17648463-17669504 GCF_000817695.3 Arachis duranensis
GACCTTGAAATAAAAGTTCTTAAAATCATGGAAGGACTCATCATACAGGGTACAAAACTTCCTTCCCTGGTTAGCCCTAAAAGAGACCCAAGATACCTTCCCTCCACCCGACCCCGGCTTCGTCAACACAAACAAATAGGAAAAAAGAGAAATAGAGGGAGCAACGCCCAAAAACTGACACAAAAGTTGAAACAGCTTTAAAAACGCCCAAGAATTTGGATGGAGCTGCGTAGGGGCAAGATTACAAGACCATAACACCTCGGACTCCAGATCGGTAAAGGGAAGTCGGACACTCAGCTTAGAGAAAAAACAATCATAGGCATAAAAGAAGAGCTTCTCGGAACTATCTAAGGGCGGGAAGCACACTCTCTCCTCGGAATCCGGGGCTACTAGTTCATAATCCCTCTCAGACTCTCTATTTTCACATATGCTACAGTGCCTACGGAACCTAGCTAAATACTCAGAATCTACCACAGAAGGGACTCTTAGAGGAAGAGGGTCTACCCAATCAAGACCACATGGAATTTTAGTCGACATCGCTTGAAGAACCTTTCGAGACATAAAATTCTTACCTACAAAGAAGAATACAACAGCAAGCAAAAATCACATAAAGAAGACAGCGAAAACCCATTCAGCAAAGCAAGAAATAAAAACCCCACGAAGAAAATGGGGCAACCCGGAACAAAAACACCAGAGAACAAAAAAGAGCCCCCCCATATACAAACAACAGCAATGGCGGCGCCTCTTTTTGGGGCAACCCAGGCATAAAGAAAAAGAAACAAACAAGAGCCACACAAAGAACAGAAGCATATGTGCACAAGAAAAGAGAAACACGGGAACAAACCTGGAAGAAAGAAAATGAAAACGAAGAGCTCCGAAGCAAGGAGAACAAAACGACGGCACAGAGGAAACCCCAGAAAAACACACAGAAAGATTCGGAAAAGCAGAACAAAGAGAAAAGAAGAAGCGGCGCTCGTAAAAGCATAAAGAAAAACAAAAACGCGGAAAGGAGGAAAGGGGCAATAAATAAAGCCTTCACGAGAGCCCGAACGGAAATCGAGGAAAAACGGTAAAATGCAATAAATGCAGGTAACGGCCATTTTTGAAATTTTGAAAAACAGACTACTATGCCCGAGCACGACCTCCCAAAGAGGACGAACTCGGGCAGGGGCACTGTTCATACCCTGACCGAGGTCCTCCATCTCGGGAAAATCCGCAAGAGGTCTGACCTTGTCCTAAAGCTCACATCTAAAGGTCGGACCTCGGACAAAGAGCAAGGAAGGCCCATCAAAAGGAACGCAGCCCAAACCTAAAGGCCGAAAAGGCCTAGAAAAGGCGGTTCCACAAAGATAGAGATAAAACTCCCAAAAGATAAGATAAGATAAGAATATCTTATCCAGGGAAGATCACTGCCAAACTACTATAAATACACTGGAGCACCCAGGTATGGCATTCATTCCAAATCTACACACATATCTGCTTGGACCCATGCTAACTTAAGCATCGGAGTGTCATTGCAGGTACAACCACCAACCATTCCTCATATCAAGCTCGGGTCACCAAACCCCTACCTCGGGCCTCTCCAGACGACCGAGCTGCACGTTTCAGGTAAACCCTCGGAACACAAGCCATATACATATATCATACCAAGAATCAACACTATGGCAAACCAAAACATCAAACCACAAGAGTTTGAAGAGAATTACCTCATCCAATGAGATTACGGGTAAAATTCAACAATTACCTGCTATTAGAGATCACATAAACAACCAAAATCATAAAATCTACTCAAAAACTAAACCCCCAAAAATGTAGAAGTTAGGGCAGGAAATTGGGGAGTGAGTTTCGAGTTCTTACCAGATTTTTTTAGATAGAAAGGAATATCTCGTCAAGAGCTTTGCGTGGCCGTAAACGGCTCGTCAATCGGAGGTCCGTAGCTCAAGTTATGGCTCCCGGAAGGTGGAGGTGAATAGTGACATCATCTCTTCTCTTCTCCTCTATTCTCTTCAAACCACGGCTCTCTCTCTCTCTTTGGGCTGGAAAATGAGCTCAAAGCTCATTTAATAAACTTATATATGTTGGGTCTTCAGCCCGGTTTGGGTCCGGTCCAACCCGTTAGTGTTTTTGGTCCGTTTGGCCCACTTTGGGCCAAAACCTTTAAGATTAGTGTCCGATTTTCGATTCTAAATTATTTTTGCCTTTCCAAACAATAAATCAATTTTTCTAAAATATTATTTTTCAAAATATGTGGCACTGGACAGACTAGAGCCGGTACTGCCATCTTAAGTGCCAGTACGCATGTTTATGGAGACTTTTCGAAAAAATACATTTTCCAACTCAGTAAAATTCATTGAAACTAAATTTCACCTTTATATTTTCAAATTAAAACTTCTAAATCTGGAATCTACTATGGGTACTGAAATTATTTTATTAAAACGGTTTTACGTGGAAAAACCCCGGTTCTTACAGACTGATCCAGTAGACTTTTAGTGGAACCTCAAATCCCACTAATGTAGATAATTGGATTCAGTCTAGGGAATGGGTGTTGTAGGCCCAACAGGTTCCTGAAGAGTAATGGGTTGAATTTGGAACTTATTAGCTGCAAGGTGAGGCTCAGTATTGCTGCGATTCCTTGGGAGGTTTTTCGAACAGAATTTTATAAGAAATAGTTTTCTAATTCGGTCAAAAATGATAAGGAACTTGAATTGATGCAATTAAAGTAGGGCCAGATGAATGTTACTGAGTATACTAGCAGGTTTGGGAAGTTATGTCGCTTCTCTCGTATTTGTCAAGGTACGCCTGAAGATTTTGCTGAATGAAAGTGTATTAAATATGAGGGAGGTCTTCGGAGCGATATTCTGAGCTTCGCTGCTCCAATGGAGATCAGAGTATTTTCTGAATTGGTGAATAAGAGCAGGTTAGCTGAAGAATGTGTGAGAAAGGCAGCATCAGAGAAAGGAAGTTTGAGGGTACCTTTCCAGAGGCCTTTAGGGAGGAACTTTGCTCCGAGAGGTAGGAATTTCAAGCGTGGAGGCTTTGTTTTACAGCAGGCTCAGGGCCAGGGTAATTACAGAAGGCCGAATACTAATGTGAATCAGGGGAGAAGATTTGGAAAGCAGCCACAGTAGGATTTGAATTGTTCAGAGGTGTGAAAAGTATCATCTTAGAGTTCCGTGCAAATTAGGATTTGGGGTATGCTATTTCTGTGGACAGCCCTGGCATATGGCCAATAATTGTTCGGAGAAGAAGAAGTATGAGACTGGTAGGGTACAGCAGCCGGGGAGAGTGTATATCACTTCTACAGCAGGTGCTAAGGGATCTGAGACACTGATTAGAGGTAATTGTGAAATGGCTGGTAAAATCTTAAATACTTTATTTGATTCAGGAGCAACTCATTCATTTATTGCATTTGAAAAGGCTTATGAGTTAGGATTGAGAATAGTGGTTTTAGGTTATGATTTGAAATTGTATAATGCTACTCATAAAACTATGGTGATTAGGATATGATGTCCACAAGTTCCCTTTCGAGTGCAACAGCGTGAATTTGTGCATGATTTGATTTGTTTACCGATGACTGGTCTTGATCTCATCTTGGGATTGGATTGGTTATCTAAGAATCATGTTTTGCTTGAGTATTCTAAGAAATCAGTACAATTTATGCTGGACGGATCAGAAGCGCCGGTTGTGGTGAATAGTTATTATTTGAACTCTATGATAGTAAACTGTTCTAGAACTGAATCTCAGGGTATTATGTTATTAACTCGGGAGTATCAGGTGATGATCGGTGTTTAGAGTAGATTCCGGTTGTATGTGAATTTCCAGATGTATTTCCGGACGATATTAATGAATTTTCACCTAACCGAAAAGTTGAATTCTCTATTGAATTGGTTCCTGGAGCCGATCCGATTTCGATTACTCCTTACAGGATGTCATCTTTAGAAATGACTGAACTGAAGGCTCAGCTAGAAGATCTATTGGGTAAGTGGTGCACGGAATTGTGATTCACACTTTTCACAACTCCGGTGCCACTAACCAGCAAGTGCACTGGGTCGTCCAAGTAATACCTTACGTGAGTAAGGGTCGATCCCACGAAGATTGTCGGCTTGAAGCAATCTATGGTTATCTTGTAAGCCTTAGTTAGGAGATTAATAATGAAAAGAGTTTTGTTTGTAAAAAGTAAAAGAACATGAAATGAATAATACTTGTTATGCAGTAATGGAGAACAGGTTGAGATTTTGGAGATGCTTTGTCTTCTGAATCTCTGCTTTCCTACTGTTGTCTTCTTCACGCACGCAAGGCTCCTTCCATGGCAAGCTGTATGTTGGTGGATCACCGTTGTCAATGGCTACCATCCGTCCTCTCAGTGAAAATGGTCCAACTACGGGTTCTATAGGGCTAATCATCTGTCGGTTCTCACTCGTGTTGGAATAGGATCCATTGATCCTTTTGCACACTGTTACTGCACCCAACATTTGTGAGTTTGAAGCTCGTCACAGTCACCCCTTCCCAGATCCTACTCGGAATACCACAGACAAGGTTTAGACTATCCGAATCTCAAGAGTGCTGCGAATTGATTCTAGCTTATATCATGAAGACTCTGGTTGCACAGATTTGAACACTGTGTTGTTAAGAGAGGCAATCAAACTCGTGAACCAGGAACCCAAGAGATACACACTCAATCTAAGGTAGAACGGAAGTGGTTGTCAGGTACACATTCATAAGTTGAGAATGGTGATGAGTGTCACGGATCATCACATTCATCATGTTGAAGTGCAAATAAATATCTTAGAATAGAAACAAGTGTGATTAAATAGAAAACAGAAATAATTGCATTAATCCATCGAGACACAGCAGAGCTCCTCACCCACAACCATGGGGTTTAGAGACTCATGCTGTAGAAGATATAAATTCAGATGTAAAATGTCATGAGGTACAAAATGAATCTCTAAAAGTAGTTTTTATACTAAACTAGTAACCTAGGTTTACAGAAAATGAGTAAACTAAGATAGATAGTGCAGAAATCTACTTTTGGAACCCACTTGGTGTGTGTTTGGGCTGAGCATTGAAGCTTTCACGTGCATAGGCTATTCCTGGTGTTAAACACCACAAGGACAATTGGCATAAAAGTTGGAGTTAAACGCCCAAACTGGCACCAGTTTGGGCGTTTAACTCCAACTTTTATGCCAATTCTGGCGTTTAATGCCAGAAAATAGTAAAAACTGGCGTTTAAACGCCAGTTTGCGCTATCAAATCTCAAGCAAAGTATGAACTATTATACATTGATGGAAATCTCAAAATGTCTACTTTCCAACGCAGTTGAGAGTGTGCCAATTGGGCTTCTATAACCCTAGAAAATCCATTTTGCGTGCAGGAGGGTCAGAATCCAACAGCATTTGCAATCCTTTTTCAGCCTCTGAATCAGATTTTTGCTTAGGTCCCTCAATTTCAGCCAGAAAATATCTGAAATCACAGAAAAACACACAAACTAATAGTAAAGTCCAGAAATGTAATTTTTGCATAAAAACTAATAAAAATATACTAAAAAGTAACTAAAGCATACTAAAAACTGCATGAAAATACCACCAAAAAGTGTATAAAATATACGCTCATCAGTAAGCATTTTATCCGACCAAGTGTTTCTCCGTGGGGAGCGCCAGTGTTACTAGTAAAGAAGAAGGATGGAAGTATGCGCTTGTGTGTCGATTATTGGCAATTGAATAAGATCACTGTGAAGAATAAATATCCGCTACCTAGATTCGACGATCTAATGGATCAGTTACATAGTGCTGGTGTGTTTTCTAAGATTTATCTGCGATCCGGGTATCATCAGATAAGGGTTAGAGATGAGGATATTTCGAAAATTGCTTTCAAGACACGTTATGGTCATTATGAGTATACGGTGATGTTTTTTGGGTTAACTAATGCTCCAGTAGTAGGGGTGGCATGGGGCAGGTAGGGACGGGTTTTTGCCCTACCCGACCCCGCCCTGCCCTCCTTGCATTCCACTACTACCCGCCCCACCCCTACCCGCGGGTAGTAGGCTACTCTACCCTAACCCGCCCCCACAGGTACCCGCCCTGCCCCTACCCGCCCCTATAAAAATTAAATGACATTTTAATTATTACACATTCATATATAAATTAAGATACAAACTTAAAATTCATAACTAAATTAAAATACAAACATAAGATTCATACAATGTCAAATAAAATGAAATTTAAAAGAGTTCATACAATGTCAAATAACTAAATTAAAATACAAACATAAAGAAATCACATCATTAAAATATTAAAAAGTCTTCAATCCTCATTCTTGATCACTTTCCACATCTTCTTCATCATTAAATATTTGAAGGTCAAGATTTAAACCTAAAAATCAAAATTGATGGTAATTAATAAAATAATTACTATTATGTAAAAAATTAACATAAATGAATATTAAGTAATATGTCACCTTTATTACCTAAAGCTGCCCACAACTAACTTTGGCCACACATCAAAGCTTCAATTATGCTTTCTTTGAGCTTTCCGCGATGAGGAGAAATCACACGACCACTTGTACTAAAAGCAGATTTAGAAGCAACAGTGGATACCGAAATGGCATATATATCCTTGGCTATTTTTGCCAAAACTTTAAATTTCATTTGATTGTTCTTCCACCATTTCAAAACATTAAAGTTAGGATCATTTGGAGGATGAATTTTCTCCTCAAGATAATGATCAAACTCAACATTCACACATGAACCCCTTGTCATCTTTCTTCTCTTAAGATACACCATATAATCATCACCCCCAAATAAGCTTATATTTCCACTTTCATCAACTTCTTTTGTACCAACATGTGACACATCAGAACTCATTTTTTGATAGTATTCATTAACCAACTCATTACACAACTGATGAATTCTGTCAACTTGCTTGGAACATTCTATTGGATCTGGATACATTTTTTCAAATTGAAATTCAACCCTAACCATCTTGTACCTAGGATCTAAAACAGCAGCAACACCCATAATACCATTAATCTCATCCCAATACTTCTCAAATTTCTTCTTCATGCTAGATGTCATATTAGCAATTAAAGAATTACTAGAAAGTTGCCATTCATCCAATGAGACTTTTATTTTACAAACCAGAGTAAAATAAAGATTGGCAGTAAAAAATTAGAACCAGAAAACAGTTGAGTAACATCATAAAACAACTTCAATCTATCACATATTTCCTTGGCAAGTTCCCACTCCTCATTACTTGGCACAGTTTTATATTGGGGTTCCTTCTGCCTCAACCTAGGAAAGACAACTCTATACAACAATGCAGTATCTAACATCAAATAAGTTGAGTTCCACCTAGTCGGACAATCAAGAACCAATTTCTTAGTAAATGGAATCATTGTTTTAGCACACCAACTCACAAAAGTTTTGTTCCTTTTCTGCGTCGCAGTCCAATACAATACATTACTACGAATCTTTTTAATACTTTCCTTAATTATACTAAAACCATCCTTCACAATCAAATTCAATATATGAGCACAATAATACATATGCAATAATTTACCCCCCAACATCAAGAATGAAGAATCTAGCCGCCCCAACAATTCATCTATCATAGCATCATTAGTAAAACAATTATCCAATGTAACAGTAGACAATTTTCTATCAACATTCCATTCTAACAATATTTTCATCAATGTTTGAGTAAGAACTTCACTTGTATGGGGACAAGAAACATAACAAAAGCTGAAAAATAAAACAAACATGCATGCATTTTAGATGTCAACATACAAAGACAACACAATATATAGAAGTTTATGAAGCTTTTGAAGTACCTCAATAGGCGCATTTGCAACTTCTACGAACTATCGATATAATGAGCTGTAACAACCATGTAACCTTTTTCTTGATTGGAAGTCCACATGTCGTTTGTTATTGCAACTCTGCTATCATTTTCATCTAGTTGAAGAGTTAACTTCAGCTTCTCATCCGCAAACATCTTCAAGATGTCTTTCCTAACCATGTTACGACTAGGTATTTTAAATGTTGGTTGCATTGATGCAAACACTCGCCTCAGTCCATGGTGGTCCACACAACTCAAAGGATACTCACGTAGGACAATCATTTCGGTAACACATTTTCTTGTCTTTGAAGGATCAAACATAAAGCCATCATCATTTACCTTTTGCACATGTGCTTCTTTTGCTAGTGATTCAATAATTGATGATTGCCTTGAGTTCACCACTTTTATTCTCTTACAATAGCGGTCCACATGGTTTCTCAATGACTTAGTACCATTTTTCGGATTTGCATTAAGCACACTCTTGCAAAATTTGCATTTTACCTTCCATTCACCTTCAACTTTGAATCGATCAAATACTCCCAATAAGCACTCATAACATTAGCCTTATTGTCACCTTCAACAAGAGTTGATCCTTCTGGATTTGAGGCATTATTATCCGTTGGTTGTGGAGTTTCTGAAGTTGGATTAGCATTACTCTAAACTTCAACTTCATTATCGGTAGGAGCAACATTATTTTTTTGTGTGTCTTCTCTAGTATTACTAGCCATGAAATTATCTTAACAAACCTACATTGAAAACACAAATCATATAAAGTATTTTCGTTATATGAACTGAACACAAATTGACATAGAAATTGAACTAAACATCACAAAAGTTCAAAATTTTAACCCCATCAAGCCCGTAAGTTGCTAAATAAAAAAAGAAGAGAACCTCAATGGGGAAAAATTTAAGCATGGAATCCATTATTGTATCTCAATGGTGCACCAATGCACTAGTACTAATGAAAAGTAGTTGCCAAAGTTTCAAGACACTCAGAATCCAGTCTTGATATATCTTTTTGATGTTTTTGAAAATAAATTATATATTTGAATTTATATTCATTTAAAACTTAGGAGAATAATTTCCTAGCTACCAGTCAAGATCTGAAGCTATGCCACCTTTTTTTATCAACAAAATGATGAAAAAATCAAAAAAAAGTTTCTGAGTAACTATCAGTGGTTGGTGAAGTACATATATCCAGAAAAATCTTCATGGCAAATAATTGGAGTATGGACTTTAAGCATAAGATAGTTTACCAGATAACAGCTACACCGGGACATATATATCAAAACAATTACAGAGAGATATCAACCACATTATATTATAAAAGTTTAAATACTAAATACAATTTAGTAAATCTATAGAAGCAAATCAAATTATTTACAGATAAAATTAATTTAATGAGAATAAAGTTATTTACAAATCAAATTCAAATTATTTACAAATCTATGCCCATGTTTCAAATATACCTGAAGCAGCACATTAATTTAATGAGAATATACTTAGAAAAAAGCTAGGTAAAACAACATAAAAGCTTTGATGTCCAATGGAGGTAATATAGATTCTCAGTATGCCATCCTCAATTTTGAGCTATTTAGATTAATAAATAAATAAAGTAATGAATAAAAGAAGTACACTAGAATGCAATGAAAGAAAAAGCTATCAAGTTAGCAACAGCTTGTACAAATCATCTTAAATAATAAGTTGGAAAAACCAGCATTCATACGAAAGATGAAAAACCAGTACCAATAATTGGAACTATAGTTTTAAGCAATGCAATTCAACAGTACCCCTTAAAAGAATGTAATTTAAATTCTTTTAAGCTCTTGCTTGACAAGATAGACAAAATTAAAGATCTTAATCAATCTTCCTCTTATGCAAGTTGTCTGCATGCTCCACATTTTATGGACAACGTGATAAATCTAAATAAAAGAAATCACCATATCAGTAGCCTAATAGATACCTTGATGCCAATGTTTCTAACTTCACATTTTTATAACCAAGAAGCAGGATATGGACATTTAAGAGCCCTGAAAAAATATTATCTAAGAGGGAAGCACAGAGACAGGGAAACTTACGTGTTGGAGGAAGACGGTGAGAAAGAGGGGTTCACTGGTTCAGTACTCAGTAGCTTCGGTAGCGCAGCAAAGAAGGTCAACAGGACAACACCGCAGTGGCAGCGACTCGGCTCAGTAAGACAGCAGCGCAGCAATGGCGACAAGCTCGACGGAAGACTCGACAGCGCAATGAAGCTGTGAAGGTGACCAGATATGAGGTTCACTGAGGTCTGGGGAGAAGAGAAAGTGGCTTTCCTTCGCTCTTCTCTGCTAGATCTGAGGTTCATTGGGGTCTGGGGAGAAGAGGAAGTGACTTTCCTTCGCTCTTCTCTGCTAGGGTTGGGGCTGAAGGGACACGTAAATGAGTATGAAGATAGTGGCTCAGTGGCTGTGAGGATAAGGAACCCTAAAACATTAAATTGTGTATATATAAATATATGTACTCCGGGGCGGGTAGGGGCGGGTTTATCCTGAACCCGACCCCGCCCTGCCCATCTGGACAAGTTTGTTATTGTCTTCATTAATGATATTCTTGTTTACTCTAAGACTGAAGAGAAGCATCCTGATCACTTGCGAATGGTGCTACAAATTCTGAGGGACAGGAAGTTATATGCTAAGATATCTAAATACGAGTTCTGGAAGAGTGAGGTGAAGTTTCTCGTTCACGTGGTGAGTAAGCAGGGAATAGTCGTGGATCCTGCTAAGGTGGAAGCAGTAATGAATTGGGAGCGACCAACTTCAGTGACAGAGATCAGGAGTTTCCTAGGTTTGGAGGGGTATTATCGGATATTCATTAAGGGATTTTCGCAGCTCGCCTTACCTTTTGTCTATACTCCGTAGTGTGAGGAGAGTTTTCAAACATTAAAGCACATGTTGACTACTGCACCTGGATTAGTATTGCCTGAACCAAGTGAACCATGTGAAGTGTACTGTGATGCATCATTAAAGGGTTTAGGGTGAGTTCTGATGCAGCACCAGAATGTTGTAGCGTATGCCTCACGGCAATTAAGGCCACATAAGATGAACTATCCGACACATGATTTAGAACTTGCTGCTATTGTGTTTGCTTTAAAGATCTAGAAGAACTATCTCTATGGCATTAAGTTTTATGTTTTCTCATACCATAATAGTTTGAATTATCTTTTTTAGCAGAAAGAGTTGAATATGCGTCAAAGGAGGTGGATGGAGCTTTTGAAGAATTATGATTTTGAATTGAATTATCATCCAGGAAAAGCGAACATTGTGGCAGACGCTTTGAGTCAAAAGTCTTTGTGATAGGTTTGCCTAGAACCCGGTCTGGTTGTGACGTTATTTGGGTGGTTGTGGATCGACTGACAAAATCAGCTCGCTTTCTCCCCATCCGAATAAGTTGCACAATGGAAGAATTGGCCCGAATGTACATCAAAGAGATTGTCAGGTTGCACGGCGTGCCTTCTACCATTAAATTTGACAGAGATCTTCATTTCACATCAAGGTTTTGGGGAGCTTTTCAGCGTGCATTTGGGACTCAGTTAAGTTTGAGTACTGCGTATCACCCTCAGACAGATGGTCAGTCAGAGAGAACTATTCAGACCTTGGAGGATATGCTAAGGGCTTGTGTTTTGGACCAGCCGGCAAGCTGGGATCGGTATATGCTGTTAGTGGAATTTGCTTATAACAATAGCTACCATGCGAGCATCGGAATGGCTCCGTATGAGGCTCTGTATGGCAGGAAATGTCAGTCTCCGCTATGTTAGTATGAAACTAGAGAAAGAAGTTTGTTAGGGCCTGAGATGATAGCTGAAACTACTGAACAGATAAAGAAGATTCGTAGTCGAATACTTATAGCCCAAAGCCGTCAGAAGAGCTATGCTGATCAAAGGCGGAAGCCTTTGGAATTTAAAGAAGGGGAGCATGTCTTTCTAAAAGTTACACCAACCACTAGAGTAGGAAGAGCTATTAAAACTAAGAAACTGAATCCCCGGTATATTGGGCCGTTTGAGATCCTAAAAAGAATTGGGCAAGTGGCTTATAGAATTGCCTTACTGCCGTATTTTTCGAACTTACACGACGTGTTTCATGTATCACAGCTTCAGAAGTATACTCCTAACGCAAGTCATGTTCTGAAACTAGAACCGATTCAAGTAAGAGAAGATCTAACACTTCCAGTAATTCCGGTGAGAATTAACAAACTAGTGTTAAATAATTGCGCGGGAAGGAAGTATCATTGGTTAAAGTAGCTTGAATTTGAGCTGGTATTGAGGAAAACACTTGGGAACTTGAATTAGATATGCGGAAGGACTGCCCGCATCTCTTTTCAGGTAACTAAATTCGAATTTTGAGGACAAAATTCTTTGTTAGGTGGGTGGGATGTAAACCCCGTTAAATTAGTAGATAATTAGTCAATAAATTAGTTTTTAATAAAGAAGATTAGAAAGGCAAAAAATACTATTAAATTAGGATAGAGCTCATCGAAACGAGAATTTTGACACTAATTTCGAAGAAAACGGTCCAAGATTGGAACGAACGGGCCAAACCGATTGAACCGGGCCCAAATCGGGCCGTCGGTCCAACCAGACCAACCTATTAAATGAACCCAAGCCTTTCTTCTCCCTCATTCCAGCGAAAACGCAGCTGAAGCTCCAAGAAGAAAAGAAACACTCCCGAACCCTTACGCTAGTTTCCAAATCCCGTAACTTCTCCTCCGAGCTTCAATCGCCGCGGCCACGCATCCACTACGTCGAACTCTATGTTTTTATCGGAACAATTTTATAGGTAAGTCATTAAATACTCCCAGCCACTCCTTTCCCCCAATTCTTGAAAGTATGGTACGGGTATTGAATTTCTTTACTCTTTGATGTTTTAGGATCCAATTAGCTTGAGGAAAACGTTCACTCATGCTTATGTGAAGTTTGGGTAAGGTGAGGATACCGTAATTCCATTTCAATTTCTTTGAATTTGAGCTTTGAGTATTAAATTGGATATATATGTGTTATAAATGTGTATTAGGTTGAAAATAAATAATTGGATCTTGAAATTGTGAATATTGGAACTTGGAGGAAGCTGAGCCTAGAGTTTATTGAGTTTTGAGGGGCTGCCTTGGTTTTAAATAAATTTCTTTGGTTGCTACATAGAAATCGGCCAAGGTATGGTTTAGGTTCTTGTATTTAATATATAATGTTCTGTGAAAACTTAGGCTAGATGACTATAGTATAAGTTAGAATGCAAGTGTATATTGAATATTTAGGAATTTGTTGATGAATATATTTGGTTAGTTCTTGTTGGATAATTAGTGATTTGAATATGTGGTAGAGATTATTATTTATGTTGATGTTGGTAAGAAATGTGGTTGATTGGTTGATTATACATTTACAATAACATTGAATGAAAGCTTGATGGAATTGTTGAGAAATGAAATTGTTTAGTGTTATTGAATGGTAGTTGATAAATGGTGTAAAGTTGTGGCGAGTTTTGTTATTGGTATATGGTGTTGGGTTTGGAAAATTTAACAAAGAATGGAATGGAGTTTTTTTATTAAAAATTGAGGTTTGGGTATTTTTGCAAAGGTTGGTTTTTGGCCGAATTTCGGCGAGGCATAACTTAGCTTTCGGATCCTCAATTTGTTTTCAACTTGTTTTAAAATGAAAATTGGATTCGTGATGTTTATGCCACTCGAAGAACGGGTGAAAAATATTGTAAATCAAAAAAGTTATCGGAATTTGAAAGTTGCACCCATAAACTGTTCTGTTTTAGCAGCTTTGCTTCCCTGCTATTGCAACTTTGCTACTGCATCTGCCTTTTTTTTTTTTAAAGAACGTATGCCCACGCGTACGCGTGGGCTAGATTTTTGGCAAAGCGTACTCGACTAGTTCCATGCGTGCGCGTAAGGAGCAAACAAGCATGTCCACGCGCACGCGTGACATAAAGTTTTCACCCACGCGTACGCATGACAAGGGACGCGCGTGCAAGCTTCAGTTTTACATCCCCACGCGCACGCGTGAGCCATGCATACGCGTAGACCCTATTTCAGCAAACATGATTTTTAATGTTTTAAACTGTATTTCAAACCTCTAAACCTCTATTTTCATTCCTTTAGTCATGAATAATAGTATTACACCTGATAATCAGATGAAGTTAGAAAATGAGGATAACTTGGAGATAAAGTGAAGCTGAAAAGTGATGAATTGATTATGAAATGTTATGGATAATTATGTATTGTACTTGACTTGATAATCAAATGAATGATTATGCATGAAACTTGGCTTGAATGTTTAAATTATCTGAGCTACGAGATTCCCTGGATAGAGTGCCGTGGCTTGCCACCACGTGTACCAGGTTGAAAACTCGATAATCTGCTGACCCTATGACGTAAGGGTGACCAGGCACTTATAAATTCCTGGGAATGTTACCCCCATTAAGCAATATTGATTATTTGATTAAAAGCTATGCATAGACTCTTGGGGATGCACGTCGAGGGACAGTCTAAGGTTTTCAGACTTTTCGGGTTGGCTGGATAACCGACAGATGAGCCTCATCAGCCATAGGATAGGCATGCATCATATGCATATTACTTGAATTATTTGCTTGTGCTTTAACTGGGTGTGCCTAAATGTACTTGCCATGTTAAATGTATATTTGTTACCTGCAGTATTTGTAACCTTCTTGTACTTGCCTTTATCTGTTCATTTGTCTGTGAAATGCATGATGGAGTTGGAGGTATGGAGGATTGGCAGTATGTGACTTAGATTAAGGTTAAGTTAAGTTAGGGTTAGATACTCTTAGAAAACCACCTTTTATGGCTTTTGTTTAATACTTTAAGCTCTATAATCTGAGTGTCCGTGTTCTAGGATTGCTTCTGGCATTCCCAGTACCTTATATATTATGTGTGTGACACCTTTACCATACTAAGAACCTCCGGTTCTCATTCCATACTATGTTTTTATTTTTCAGATGCAGGTCGAGTGGCATCTCGTTAGGCATCTGGACCCCTAAGGCGAAGTGGTTACTGGGTTATTTTGTTGTACAGTGATGTATATATATATACTTAGCTCTCTCTCTCTCCGTATAACTTGTTCTTTTGATCCTCCTAGAGGTTTATGGAGAAGCAGGATTTTTTTATGTACATTTGGGTTTGGATATATATATATATATATATATATATATATGTCTGTGTGTGTGTGTGAAAATATTCTCCGGCCAGTCTTGACTTCGCGGGTTGAGTTAGGAGCTTGTTATTTTGTATCTCTGGCACACTATTCCGACTTTTATAATCTTATGTTTGATGGTCATAGCTTTCTTAGCACACAAGTTAACTCGTTTATTGAGCGATGCACTTGGTACGCGAAATCGTGATCTCACACACTTTCTTCACAACTCTGCATAGCTGACCAGCAAGTGCACTGGGTCGTCCAAGTAATACCTTACGTGAGTAAAGGTCGAACCCACGGAGACTGTTGGCTTGAAGCAAGCTATGGTCATCTTGTAAATCTCAGTCAGGCAGATTCAAATGGTTATGGGGAGTTGATAATTAAAAGACAGATAAAACATAAAATAGGATAGAGATACTTATGTAATTCATTGGTAGGAATTTCAGATAAGCATATAGAGATGCTTTGTTCCTTTTGAATCCCTACTTTCCTACTGCTTTCATCCAGTCATGCATACTCCTTTCCATGGCAAGCTGTATGTTGGGGGATCACTGTTGTCAATGGCTACCATCCGTCCTCTCGGTGAAAATGGTCCGGCTACGGGTTACGTGGGGCTAATCATCTGTCGGTTCTCACTTGTGTTGGAATAAGATCCAATGATCCTTTTGCACACTGTCACTGCGCCCAGCACTCGCGAGTTTGAAGCTCGTCACAGTCATCCCATCCCAGATCCTACTCAAAATACCACAAACAAGGTTTAGACTTTCCGGATCTCAAGAATGCTGCCAATTGATTCTAGCTTATACCACGAAGACTCTGATCTCACGGAATGGAAGGCTCTATTTTCAGGAGAGGCAACTATGTGTCGTGGACCAGGAGGCCAAGAGATATACATTCAAACTTGTTTTCAGGTAGAACGGAAGCGGTTGTCAGGCACGCATTCATAAGTGAGAATGGTAATGAGTGTCACTTGAAAAGGGTAGAAAGTTGGCGTTAAAACGCTAGTTTGCCAGTTCTTTTTTAACTCCAGCTTTTATGTCAGTTCTGGCGTTTAACGCCAGAAAAGGGTAGAAAGTTGGCGTTAAAACGCTAGTTTGCATTATCAAAACTCGAGCAAAGTATGAACTATTATATATTTCTGGAAATCCCAAGATGTCTACTTTCCAACCCAATTGGGAGCGTGCCAATTGGGCTTCTGTAGCTCTAGAAAATCTATTTCGAGTGTAGGGAGGTCAGAATCTAACAGCATCTGCAGTCCTTTTTCCACCTCTAAATCAGATTTTTGTTCAGGTCCCTCAATTTCAGCCAGAAAATACCTGAATCACAGAAAAACACACAAACTCATAGTAAAGTCCAGAAATGTGATTTTTGCATAAAAATTAATAATTATATACTAAAAACTAACTAAATCATACTAAAAACTACCTAAAAACAATGCCAAAAAGTGTATAAATTATTCGCTCATCACAAAACCAAACTTAAATTGTTGCTTGTCTCCAAGCAACTGAAAACAAAATAGAATAAAAAGTAGAGAATATATAGTGAATTCCAAAATATCAATGAAGCTTAGCTCCAATTAGATGAGCGGGACTAGTAGTTTTTTGCTTATGAACAGTTTTGGCATCTCACTTTATCCTTTGAAGTTCAGAATGATTGGCATCTCTAGGAATTCAGAATTAAGATAGTGTTATTGATTCTCCTAGTTAAGTATGTTGATTCTTGAACACAGCTACTTTATGAGTCTTCGCCGTGACCCTAAGCACTTTGTTTTCCAATATTACCACTGGATACATAAATACCACAGACACATAATTGGGTGAACCTTTTTAGATTGTGACTCAGCTTTACTAAAGTCCCTAGTTAGAGGTGTCCAGAGTTCTTAAGCACACTCCTCAAGCTTTTCACTTGGACCTTCATGACACAAGCACATGGTTAGGGATAGCTTGATTTAGCCGCTTAGGCCAGAATTTTATTCCTTTGGGCCCTCCTATCCATTAATGCTCAAAGCCTTGGATCCCTTTTACCCTTGCCTTTTGGTTTAAAGGGCTATTGGCTTTTTCTGCTTGCTTTTTCTTTTTCTTTCTTTTTCTTTTTTGCCATTTTTTTTCGTAAGCTTGTGTTTTCACTACTTTTTCTTGCTTCAAGAATCAATTTTATGATTTTCAGATCATCAATAACATTTCTCTTTTTCATTATTCTTTCAAGAGCCAACAAATTTAACATTCATAAACTTCACTATAAAAAATATGTACTGTTCAAGCATTCATTCAGAAAACAAAAAAATATTGCCACCACATCAAAATAATTAAACTAATTTCAAGATAAAATTTGAAATTCATGTACTTCTTATTCTTTTGTAATTAGGAATATTTTTCATTTAAGAAAGGTGAAGGATTCATGAAATTATTCATAGCTTTAAGACATAGACACTAGACACTAATGATCATGTAATGAAGCTAAAACATAGATAGAACATCAAGCATAGAAATCGAAAAACAGAAAAATAAGAACAAGGAAATTAAAGAACGGGTCCACCTTAGTGATGGCGGCTAGTTCTCCTTCTTGAAGATCCTATGGAGTGCTTGAGCTCCTCAATGTCTCTTCCTTACCTTTGTTGCTCTTCCCTCACGGCTATTTGATCCTCTCTAACTTCATGGAGAATAATGGAGTGCTCTTGGTGCTCCATCCTTAGTTGCTCCATACTGGAACTCAAATCTCCTAAAGAGGTGTTGAGTTGCTCCCAATAGTTGTGTGGAGGAAAATGCATCCCTTGAGGCATCTCAGGGATTTCCTGATAAGGGACTTCTTCATGCTCTTGTTGAGGTCCATAAGTGGGCTCTCTTGTTTGCTCCATCCTCTTTTTAGTGATTGGCTTGTCCTCTTCAATGAGGATGTCTTCCTCTATGACAACTCCAGCTAAATTGCATAAGTGACAGATGAGATGAGATAAGGAAAGGCTAACCTTGCCAAGGTGGAGGTTTTGTCAGCCACTTTGTAGAGTTCTAGAGATATAACCTCATGAACTTCTACTTCTTCTCTACTCATGATGTTATGGATCATGATAGCCCGATCTACAGTCACTTCGGATCGGTTGCTAGTAGGAATGATGGAGCGTTGGATGAATTCCAACCATCCTCTAGCCATGGATTTAAGGTCATGCCTTCTCAATTAAACCGGCTTGCCTTTGGAGTCTCTTTTCCACTGAGCTCTTTTCACACATATGTCCATGAGGACTTGGTCCAACCTTTGATCAAAGTTGACCTTTCTAGTGTAAGGGCATGCGTCTCCTTGCATCATTGGTAAGTTGAATGCCACCCTTACATTTTTCGGACTGAAATCTAAGTATTTCTCCCGAACCATTGTAAGCCAATTCTTTGGGTTCGGGTTCACACTTTGATCATGGTTCTTGGTGATCCATGCATTAGCATAGAACTCTTGAACCATTAAGATTCTGACTTGTTGAATGGGGTTGGTGAGAACTTCCCAACCTCTTCTTCGAATCTCATGTCAGATCTCCAGATACTCATTCCTTTTGAGCATGAAAGGGACCTCAGGGATCACCTTCTTCTTGGCCACAACTTCATAGAATTGGTCTTGATGGACCTTTGAGATGAATCTCTCCATCTCCTATGACTCGGAGGTGGAAGCTTTTGCCTTCCCTTTTCTCTTTCTAGAGGTTTCTCCGGCCTTAGATGCCATAAATAGTTATGAAAAAACAAAAAGTAACACTTTTACCACACCAAAATTAAAAGGTTTGCTTGTCCTCGAGCAAAGGAAGAAAGAAAGATGGAGAAGAAGAAGAAATGGAGGAGAAGAAGGGTGAAGAAAGGTTCGGCCAAGGAGGGGAAAAGTGTATATGATGTGTGAAAAGGAAGGAGTGAGGAGGGGTTTATATAGGAGTGGAAGAGAATGGTGTCCATGTGTGAGGGTTGGGTTGGGAGGGAAAGCTTTTTAATTTTGAATGGTGGGATAGGTGGGGTTTTTGGGGAAGAGTGGGTGGATGTGAGTGGTGAAGAGGTGATAGGGAAGAGAGTTGGAGGTAATTGGTGAAGGGTTTTGGGGGAGGGTGTTATTGAAATGTGTGAAGAAGAGAGAGATTGAGTTGAGGTAGGTGGGGATCCTGTGGGGTCCACAGATCCTGAGGTGTCAAGGATTTCTCATCCCTGCACCATTCTGGCGTGTAAACACCCCTTTGAATACCAATCCTGGCGTTAAACGCCAGGTTGCTACCCATTTCTGGCATTTAACGCCAGCTGGGTGCCCTTTTCTGGCGTTAAACGCCAGTCTGGTGCCCTTTTCTGGCGTTAAACGCCTAGAATGGTGCCAGACTAGGCGTTTAACGCCCATTCTGCTACCCTTACTGGCGTTTAAATGCAGTAAGCTCATCCTCCAAGGTGTGCTATTTTTAATGCTGTTTTTTATTTTTGCTTTTTTTCTTGTGACTCCACATGATCATCATCCTAAAGAAAACATAAAATAACAATGGAAAATGGAAATTTAACATAGATAAGTAAAAATTGGGTTGCCTCCCAATAAGCGCTTCTTTAATGTCAATATCTTGACAGTGAGCTCTCATGGAGCCTCACAGATATTCAGAGTATGGTTGTGGCCTCCCAACACCAAACTTAGAGTTTGAATGTGGGGGCTTGGTTTAACTTTTTATTGAGAGAAGCTTTTCGTGCTTCTTCCCCATGTGTACAGAAGGAGATCCTTGAGCTTTAAACACAAGGTAGTCCTCATTCACTTGAAGAACTAGCTCTTCTCTATCTACATCAATCACAGCCTTTGCTGTGGCTAGGAAGGGTCTTCCAAGGATGATGGATTCATCTTCATCCTTCCCAGTGTCTAGGATTATGAAGTCAGTAGAGATGTAAAGGCCTTCAACCTTTACCAAGACATCATCTACAAATCCATAAGCCTGTTTCTTTGGTTTGTCTGTCATCTCTAGTGAGATTTTTGCAACTTGTACCTCAAAGATCCCTAGTTTCTCCATTACAGATAGTGGCATGAGGTTTATGCCTGACCCCAGGTCACACAAAGCCTTCTCAAAGGTCATAGTGCCTATAGTACCGGGTATTAAGAATTTTCTGGGATCCGATTTCTTCTGAGGTAATGTCTGCCTAATCAAGTCATTCAGTTCATTGGTGAGCAAGGGGGGTTCATCCTCCCAAGTCTCATTACCAAATAACTTGGCATTCAGCTTCATGATTGCTCCAAGGTACTTAGCAACTTGCTCTTCAGTAATATCTTCATCCTCTTCAGAGGAAGAATACTCATCAGAGCTCATGAATGGCGGAAGTAGGTTCAATGGAATCTCTATGGTCTCTGTATGAGCCTCAGATTCCCTTGGTTCCTCAAAGGGAAACTCCTTTTCGTTCAGAGGACATCCCACTTGTGCCTCCAAGTTTCTAATGGAGGACCTTGTTTCAGTCATGAAACTTTGAGTGGTTTTGATTAGATCAGAGACCATGGTTGCTAAGTCATAGTGGCTCTGCTTAGAATTCTCTGTCTGTTGCTGAGAAGATGATGGAAAAGGCTTGCCAGTTGATGAGCGGATAATTTATACGCTTTTTGGCATTGTTTTTAGATAGTTTTTAGTAAGTTTGAGCTACTTTTAGGGATGTTTTCATTAGTTTTTATGTTAAATTCACATTTCTGGATTTTACTATGAGTTTGTGTGTTTTTCTGTGATTTCAGGTAAATTCTGGCTGAAATTGAGGGACTTGAGCAAAACTCTGAAGAAGGCTGACAAAAGGACTGCTGATGCTGTTGGAATCTGACCTCCCTGCACTCAAAATGGATTTTCTGGAGCTACAGAACTCCAAATGGCGCGCTCTCAACGGCGTTGGAAAGTAGACATCCAGAGCTTTCCAGCAATATATAATAGTCCATACTTTATTCGGAAATTGACGACGTAACTTGGCGTTGAACGCCAAGTACAAGCTGCTGTCTGGAGTTAAACGCCAGAAAAACGTCATGATCCGGAGTTGAACGCCCAAAACACGTCATAACTCGGAGTTCAACTC
>NC_029775.3:17670154-17670361 GCF_000817695.3 Arachis duranensis
ATGGTATTCCGAGTAGGATCCTGGGAATCCGGAAAGTCTAACCTTGTCTGTGGTATTCCGAGTAGGATTCCGGTAATAAATGACTGTGACGTGCTTCAGACTCGCAAGTGCTGGGCGTTAGTGACAAGACGCAAAAGAATCAAGGGATTCTATTCCAGTAGGAGCGGGAACCAACCAGTGATTAGCCGTGCTGTGACAGAGCGCGTG
>NC_029775.3:17670612-17673490 GCF_000817695.3 Arachis duranensis
ATCATAAACCAATTTAATCTGCCTAACTGAGATTTACAAGGTGACCATAGCTTGCTTCATACCAACAATCTCTGTGGGATCGACCCTTACTCACGTAAGGTTTATTACTTGGACGACTCAGTACACTTGCTGGTTAGTTGAACGGAGTTGTGTCCACTCGTGCCAATTTCAAATTCCATAAAATTACAACTTAAAGAATAGTGATCACAATTTCGTCCACCAAGTTTTTGGCGCCGTTGCCGGGGATTGTTCGAGTATGGACAACTGACGGTTCATCTTGTTGCTCAGATTAGGTAATTTTCTTTTCAAAAACTTTTTCAAAACTTTTTCTTTTCTTTTTCGTTTTTCCAAAAATGTTTTTTTGAAAAAAAATCAATAAAAATACAAAAAAATTAGAAAATCATAAAAATCAAAAATATTTTGTGTTTCTTGTTTGAGTCTTGTGTTAATTTTTAAGTTTGGTGTCAATTGCATGCTTTTAAAATTTTTCTTGCATTTTTTCGAAAATCTCATGCATTCATAGTGTTCTTCATGATCTTCAAGATGTTCTTAGTAAATCCTCTTGTTTGATCTTGATGATTTCTTGTTTTGTGTTGTTTGTTGTTTTTTATATGCATTTTTCGTTTGTTAGAGTCCATGCATTAAAGATTTCTAAGTTTGGTGTCTTGCATGTTTTCTTTGCATCAAAAATTTTTCAAAATTATGTTCTTGATGTTCATCATGATCTTCAAAGTGTTCTTGGTGTTCATCTTGACATTCATAATGTTCTTGCATGCATCTTGTGTCTTGATCCAAAATTTTCATGTTTTGGGTCATTTTTGTGTTTTTCTTTTGATCTAAAAATTTCATGCATTGAGTATTTTTGTTGTTTTTCTCTCTCATAATTAAATTTTCAAAAATCAAAAAAATATCTTTTCCTTATTTTCCTCCAAAATTTTCGAAATTTTGGGTTGACTTGGTCAAAAATTTTTTAAATTAGTTGTTTCTTACAAGTCAAGTCAAAATTTCAATTTTAAAAATCTTATCTTTTCAAAATCTTTTTCAAAAATCATATCTTTTTCAATTTTTTTTATAAATTTCGAAAATTTCAAAAATCTTTTTCAAAATCTTTTTCTTATTTTTATATCTAATTTTCGAAAATATGCTAACAATTAATGTGATTGATTCAAAAAATTGAAGTTTGTTACTTTCTTGTTAAGAAAGGATCAATCTTTAAATTCTAGAATCTTATCTTATAGTTTCTTGTTAGTTAAGTCTTTTTAAAGATTAAATCTTTTTCAAAATATCTTTTTATTAAAATTTTTATCTTATCTTTTTATCTTTTATCTTATCTTTTTTCAAAATTTGATTTCAAAATATCTTATCTAACTTCTTATCTTCTTATCTTTTTCAAAATTTGATTTCAAATTATCTTATCTAACTTCTTATCTTCTTATCTTTTTCAAAATTTGATTTCAAAATATCTTATCTAACTTCTTATCTTCTTATCTTTTTCAAAATTTGATTTCAAATCTTTTTCAATCAACTAACTAACTTTTTGTTTGTTTCTTATCTTTTTCAAAACCACCTAACTACTTTTCCCTCTCTAATTTTCGAAAATTCTCCCTCTCTTTTTCAAAAATTCTTATTGTTTCAAGTTTTAATTTTAATTTTAATTCATCTTTAATTTTCGAAACTAATTATTTAAATTACTAACACTTCTCTTCACATCTCTTCATCCAAAAATCCGAATCCCCATCTCCATTCTTCTAACTCCTTTCTTCTTCTACTAACATAAGGGAGTCTCTATACTGTGACATAGAAGATTCCTCTTTCTTTCCTCGTTTTCTTCTCTTTCATATGAGCAGGAACAGGGAAAAGGGCACTCTTGTTGAAATTGATCCAGAACCTGAAAAGACTCTGAAGAGAAAATTAAGAGAAGCTAAATTACAACAATCCAGAAACAACCTTTCAGAAATTTTCGAACAAGAGAAGGACATGGCAGCCGAAAATAATAATAATAATAATGCAAGGAGAATGCTTGGTGACTTCACAAAGCCAACGTCCAAGTTTGATGGAAGAAGCATCTCCATTCCTGCCATTGGAGC
Source organism: Arachis duranensis (assembly GCF_000817695.3). NCBI lineage: Eukaryota > Viridiplantae > Streptophyta > Magnoliopsida > Fabales > Fabaceae > Arachis > Arachis duranensis. The sequence goes on from NC_029775.3 coordinate 17,672,700, forward strand.
CAATAACTTTGAGCTTAAGCCTCAACTAGTTGCATTAATGCAACAAAACTGCAAGTTTTATGGACTTCCATCTGAAGATCCTTATCAGTTTTTAACTGAGTTCTTGCAAATCTGTGAGACTGTAAAGACGAATGGAGTTAATCCTGAAGTCTACAGACTCATGCTTTTCCCTTTTGCTGTAAGAGACAGAGCTAGAATTTGGTTGGATTCACAACCTAAGGATAGCCTGGACTCTTGGGATAAGCTGGTTACTGCTTTCTTAGATAAATTCTTTCCTCCTCAAAAGCTGAGCAAGCTGAGAGTGGATGTTCAAACCCCTCCTCAAAAGCTGAGCAAGCTTATAGTGGATGTTTAAACCTTCAGGCAGAAAGAAGGTGAATCCCTCTATGAAGCTTGGGAAAGATACAAGCAACTGACCAAAAAGTGTCCTTCTGACATGCTCTCAGAATAGACCATCCTGGATATATTCTATGATGGGCTGTCTGAATTGTCTAAGATGTCATTGGACTATTTTGCAGGTGGATCTATTCACCTGAAGAAAACGCCTGAAGAGGCTCAAGAACTCATTGACATGGTTGCAAACAACCAATTCATGTATACCTCTCAGAGGAATTCCGTGAATAATGGGATACCTCAGAAGAAAGGAGTTCTTGAAATTGATGCTCTGAATGCCATATTAGCTCAGAACAAAATGTTGACTCAACAGGTCAACATAATCTCTCAAAATCTGAATGGATTGCAACATGCATCCAACAGTACTAGAGAGGTAGCTTCTGAAGAAGCTTATGATC
>NC_029775.3:17674822-17676845 GCF_000817695.3 Arachis duranensis
CCAGAACAGAGCACCATTCTGGCGCTGAACGCCAGATAAAAGCAACATCCTGGCGCTGAACGCCAGGAATGTGCCTAGAGGAGACAAACTGGCGCTGAACACTAGTAACAAGCTTGAAACTGGCGTTCAACGCCAGAAACATGCATTACATGGGCGTTGAACGCCCAGAACGTGCACCAATGTGCGTTTAAACGCCAGAATGATGCACGAAGGCATTTTACATGCCTATATGGTGAAGGAATGGTATTTCTTTTCACCTCAGGATCTGTGGACCCCACAAGATCCCCACCTACCATATTCCCACCTTACCTTTTAATCCTAATCACACTCTCCTAATCCTAAATCTCATTTTCCTACTCCCCATGTCACACTTCCCAACACCCATCACCAATCACCTTAATTCCTCTTCCCAATTACCCCATTCACCATTCACATCAACCCACTCTTCCCCATAAACCCCACCTACCTTCATCAAATTCAAATTCAACTTCCCACCCATTCCCACCCAAAATGGCCAAACACCCACCCTCCCTCTCCCTATAAATACCCTTCCAATCTACTTCATTTTCACACAACACAACCTCTTCTTCTCCCACATAGCCGAACCTACCTCTCTCCCTCTCTACCATTCTTTCTTCTTCTTCTTCTTCTTCTCTTCTTTTCTTTCTTGCTCGAGGGCGAGCAAAATTTTAAGTTTGGTGTGGTAAAAGCCTAAGCTTTTTGTTTTTCCATCACCATCAATGGCACCTAAGGCCAGAGAATCCTCTAGAAAAGGAAAAGGGAAGACAAAAGCTTCCACCTCCGAGTCATGGGAGATGGAAAGATTCATCTCCAAGAGCCATCAAGACCACTTCTATGATGTTGTGGCAAAGAAGAAGGTGATCCCCGAGGTCCCTTTCAAGCTCAAAAAGAATGAGTATCTGGAAATCCGACATGAAATCCAAAGAAGAGGTTGGGAAGTCCTAACCAACCCCATGCAACAAGTCGGAATTTTGATGGTTCAAGAGTTCTATGCCAATGCATGGATCACTAGGAACCGTGATCAAAGTATGAACCCGAATCCAAAGAACTATCTCACAATGGTTCGGGGGAAATACTTAGATTTTAGTCCAGAAAATGTGGGGAAATGCTTAGATTTTAGTCCGGAAAATGTGAGGTTGGCATTTCACTTGCCCATGATGCAAGAAGATGAACGCCCCTACACTAGAAGGGTCAACTTTAACCAAAGGTTGGACCAAGTCCTTATGGACATATGTGTGGAAGGAGCTCAGTGGAGAATAGACTCCAAAGGCAAGCCAGTGCAACTAAGAAGACTGGATCTCAAGCCTGTGGCTAGAGGATGGGTGGAGGTCATTCAACGCTCCATCATTCCTACTAGCAACCGATCTGAAGTTACTGTGGATCGAGCCATCATGATCCATAGCATCATGATTGGAGAGGAAGTAGAAGTTCATGAGGTCATCTCCAATGAACTCTACAAAATAGCCGACAAGTCCTCCACCATGGCAAGGCTAGCTTTTTCTCACCTTATATGCCATCTATGTTACTCAGCTGGAGTTATCATAGAAGGAGATACCCCCATTGAAGAAGACAAGCCCATCACCAAGAAAAGGATGGAGCAAGCAAGAGAAGCTCCTCACGACCCTCAAGAAGTGCATGAGGAAGCTCATCATCAACAAATTCCTGAGATGCCTTAAGGAATGCACTTTCCTCCCAACAACTATTGGCGCCTCAAGGGATGCACTTTCCTCCCAACAATTATTGGGAGCAACTCAACACCTCCTTAGAAGATTTGAGCCACAATGTGGAACAATTAAGGGTGGAACATCATGAGCACTCCATCATTCTCCAAGAAATAAGAGAAGATCAAATAGCAATGAGGGAGGAGCAACAAAGGCAAGGAAGAGACATAGAAGAGCTTAAGGACATTGTTGGTCCTTCAAAGAAGAAGACGCCACTAAAAGGTGGATTCATTCCTTGTTCTTTATTTCTTTCTGTTTTCGGTTTTTAATATTGTGTTTAT
>NC_029775.3:17677913-17678369 GCF_000817695.3 Arachis duranensis
AGCAATATATAATAATCCATACTTTATTCGAAGAATGACGACGTAACTTGGCGTTGAACGCCAAGTTCAAGCTGCTGTCTGGAGTTAAACGCCAGAAAAACGTCATGATCCGGAGTTGAACGCCCAAAACAGGTCATAACTCGGAGTTCAACTCCAAGAGAAGCCTCAGCTCGTGGATTAATCAAGCTCAGCCCAAGCATACACCAAGTGGGCCCCGGAAGTGGATTTATGCATCAATTACTTACTCATGTAAACCCTAGGAGCTAGTTTATTATAAATACAACATTTATCTATTGTATTAGATATCTTTGATCACTTTAGGTCTTTGATCAGTCGGTCTTGTGACCACATGGGGGCTGGCCATTCGGCCATGCCTGAACCCTTTGCTTGTGTATTTTCAACGGTGGAGTTTCTGCACACCATAGATTAAGGGTGTGGAGCTCTGCTGTACCTCAA
>NC_029775.3:17678609-17682179 GCF_000817695.3 Arachis duranensis
GGTGATGCCTCCAGACGATTAGCCATGCGAGTGACAGCCGCAGAGGACCATTTTCCCGAGAGGATTCAAAGTAGCCATCGTCGAATGGTGAACCCCTACACACAGCTTGCCATGGAAAGGAGTAAGAAGGATTGAGTTGAAGAAGTGGGAAAGCAGGCGTCCTTGAGCCATATAGTATCTCCATTCGCTTATCTGAAATTCCCACCAATGAATCTGCATAACTTGCTTCATACCAACAATCTCTGTGGGATCGATCCTTACTCACGTAAGGTTTATTACTTGGACGACCCAGTACACTTGCTGGTTAGTTGAACAGAGTTGTGTCCACTCGTGCCAATTTCAAATTCCATAAAAGTACAACTTAAAGAATAGTGATCACAATTTCGTCCACCACCAGTGCTAAACCTATTTCTTCCACCATTATTGTTATTGAAACCTTGTTGAGGTCTCTGTTGATCCTTCCATGAGAGATTTGGATGATTTCTCCATGAAGGATTATAGGTGTTTCCATAGGGTTCTCCCATGTAATTCACCTCTTCCATTGAAGGGTTCTCAGGATCATAAGCTTCTTCTTCAGAAGTTGCTTCTTTATTACTACTGGATGCAGCTTGCAATCCAGTCAGATTCTGAGAAATCATATTGACTTGCTGAGTCAATAATTTGTTCTGAGCCAATATAGCATTCAAAGTATCAATCTCAAGAACTCCTTTCTTCTGAGTTGTCCCATTGTTTACAGGATTTCAGATGAATAGATCTGCCTGCAGAATGGTCCAATGACATCTTGGATAACTCAGACAGACCATCATAAAAGATACCAATGATGCTCTATTCTGAAAGCATGTCAGAAGGATACCTTCTGATCAATTGCTTGTATCTTTCCCAAGCTTCATAGAGGGATTCACCTTCCTTCTGTTTGAAGGTTTAAACTTCCACTCTAAGCTTACTCATCTTTTGAGGTGGAAAGAATGTAGCTAAGAAGGCATTGACCAGCTTTTCCCAAGAGTTTAGGCTGCCTCTAGGTTGTGAGTTCAACCATATACAACTTTGTCTCTTATAGCAAAAGGGAAAATCATAAGTCTATAGACCTCAGGATCAACTCCATTGGTCTTAACAGTGTCACAGATTTATAAAAATTCAGCTAAGAACTGATGAGGATCTTTCAATGGAAGTCCATGAAACTTACAATTCTGTTGCATCAGAGAAACTAATTGAGGCTTAAGCTCAAAGTTGTTTGCTCCAATGGCAGGAATAGAGATGCTTCTCCCACAGAAGTTGGGAGTTGGTGCAGTAAAGTCACCAAGCATCTTCCTTGCATTGTTGTTGTTGGGTTCGGCCATGGCTGTTTTGTCTACTTCCTTTTCGAAAATTTCTGTCAGGTCCTCTTCAGAATATTGTGCTTTAGCTGCTCTTAGCTTCCTTTTCAGATTCCTTTCAGGTTCAAGATCAGATTCAACAAGAATGCCTTTATCTTTATTCCTGCTCATATAAAGAAAAGAAAACAAAGAAAGTATGGAATCCTCTATGTCACAGTATAGAGATTCCTTGATGTGTTAGAGGAAAAGAAGAATAGAAGGATGAGGTAGAGAGAACAATTCGAACTTATAGAGAGGGAGGGGGTCCGAATTATTAAAGGAGGATAAGTGTTAGTGATTAAATAGAAAGAGATAGGAGAGAGAGAGAATTTTCGAAAAATCTTTTGAAATAAAAAGATATTAGAATTTAAAACAATTAGTTAATAAAAGAGAATTTTGAAAAAGAGGTTAGTGACCTTCGAAAATTAGAGGTGAGATAAGTAGTTAGGTGATTTTGAAAAAGATAAGAGGTAATAAATTTTGAAAAGATAAGAAGTTAGAAAGAGATTTTGAAATTAGAATTTAAAAAGATGTGATTTGAAAAAGATATGATTTGAAAAGATATGATTGAAAAACAATTTAAAAAAAAGATTTGATTTTTAAAATTGATGACTTGACTAACAAGAAATTAAAAGATATGATTCTAAAATTCAAATATTGAACCTTTCTTAACAAGAAAGTAACAAACTTGAAATCTTTGAATCACAACATTAATTGTTAGCAAGGATTTTCGAAAATATTAAAAGAAAAATAAACAAGATTTGATTTTGAAAAAGATATGATTGATAAGAGAAGATATGAAAAAGATAAGATTTTGAAAAATTAGTTTTAAAACTTGAAAAATTGAAAAAGATTTGAATTGAAAACAAAATTACCTCCCTGGTGTTATCCTGGCGTTAAACGCCCAGAATGGTATCCATTCTAGCGTTTAACGCCCACTTGGCTACCTCCTTGGGCGTTAAACACCCAGCTAGGTACCCTGGCTGGCATTTAAATGCCAGAAATCCTTCTTTACTGGGTGTTTTGAACGCCCAGCTTTTTCTCTGTGATTCCTCTTCTGTATGTTCTGAATATTCAATTTTCTGTATTATTGACTTGAAAAGACATAATTTTGAATTTTTTTTTAATTTTTAATGATGAGAGAGAAAAACAATAGAATGAAATTAAACATGAAAAACTAAGATCAAAACAAGGAATGCATGCAAGAACACTTTGAATGTCAAGATGAACATCAAGAACACTATGAAGATCATGATGAACATCAAGAACATATTTTTGAAAATTTTTAAGAAAAGAAAGACATGAAAGACACCAAACTTAGAAATTTTCATACTAGAGACACTAACAATTTGAGAATGCACATGAGAAACAACAAAAGACACAAAACAAGAGAATTTAAAGATCAAACAAAGAAAATCATCAAGAACAACTTGATGATCAAATGAAGAACACAAGAACACACTTTCAAAAAATGCAAGAAGAATAAAGACATGCAATTGACACCAAACTTAAAAATTGACACTAGACTCAAACAAGAAACATAAAATTTTTTGTTTTTATGATTTTATAAATTTTTTTGTTTTTTTTAGAAAAAATTTTTGAAAAAACGAAAAAGAAAAAAAATTTGAAAGATTTTTGAAAACTTTTTGAAAATAAAATAAAGGTTGAAACAAGAAGAAAATTACCTAATCTACGTGGTGCGCGAAATTGTGAACAATACTTTTTCACAACTCTCATAATCCCCGGTCATGAACCCCAAAAACTTGGTAGTTCAGTACCATGGCATTACACAACTTCGCACAACTAACCAGCAAGTGCACTGGGTCGTCCAAGTAATAAACCTTACGCGAGTAAGGGTCGATCCCACGGAGATTGTTAGTATTGAAGCAAGCTATGGTCATCTTGTAAATCTTAGTCAGGCAAACTCAAATAGTAATGGTGATGAACGAAAATAACAAAAAGGTAAAGATAGAGATACTTATGTAATTCATTGGTAGGAACTTCAGATAAGCGCATGAAGATGCCTTCCCTTCCGTCTCTCTGCTTTCCTACTGTCTTCATCCAATCCTTCTTACTCCTTTCCATGGCAAGCGTAAGCAAGGGTTTCACCGTTGTCAGTGGCTACCTCCCATCCTCTCAGTGAAAGCGATTGCATATGCTCTGTCACAGCACGCGGAATTCAGCTGTCGGTTCTCGGTCAGGCCGGAATAGAATCCAT
>NC_029775.3:17686531-17686981 GCF_000817695.3 Arachis duranensis
AGAAAACTTCCCAGGGTCCTGTCTCTTTTGAGGCAGTTTTTGCCTAGACAAGTTATCCAGCTCTTTGGTGAGCAAAGGGGGTTCATCCTCCCAAGTCTCATTTCCAAATAACTTGCCATTCAGCTTCATGATTGCTCCAAGGTATTTAGCAACTTGCTCTTCAGTGACATACTCATCCTCTTCAGAGGAAGAATAGTCATCAGAGCTCATGAATGACAGAAGTAAGTCCAATGGAATCTCTATGGTCTCATTTTGAGCCTCAGATTCCCATGGTTCCTCATTGGGGAATTCATTGGAGGCCAGTGGACGCCCAGTGAGGCCTTCCTCAGTGGCGTTCACTGCCTCTTCTTCCTCCCAAAATTCGGCCATGTTGATGGCCTTGCACTCTCCTTTTGGATTTTCTTCTGTATTGCTTGGAAGAGTACTAGGAGGGAGTTCAGTAATTTTCTT
>NC_029775.3:17687114-17687572 GCF_000817695.3 Arachis duranensis
GCTTAGTCAGAGGTATTCTGCTTAGAGCTCTCTGTCTGTTGCTGAGAAGATGATGGAAAAGGTTTGCTATTGCTAAACCTGTTTCTTCCACCATTATTGTTATTGAAACCCTGTTGAGGTCTCTGTTGATCCTTCCATGAAAGATTCGGATGATTCCTCCATGAAGGATTGTAGGTGTTTCCATAGGGTTTTCCCATGTAATTCACCTCTTCCATTGAAGGATTCTCAGGATCATAAGCTTCTTCTTCAGATGAAGCTTCCTTAGTACTGCTTGGTGCATTTTGCATTCCAGACAGACTTTGAGAAATCATATTGACTTGTTGAGTCAATATTTTGTTCTGAGCCAATATGGCATTCAGAGTGTCAATCTCAAGAACTCCTTTCTTCTGACTAGTCCCATTGTTCACAGGAATTCGTTCAGAAGTGTACATGAATTGGTTATTTGCAACCATTTCAAT
>NC_029775.3:17689249-17690179 GCF_000817695.3 Arachis duranensis
AATACATATGAGACACACAAAACACTCAAGTCAATTGAATTCAAAGATCAGAGCACAAAAATTTATCAAGAATTACTTGAAAATCCTTAATACATATGAATGAATGCATGCAATTGACACTAAACTTAAGATGAGACACTAGACCTAAACAATAATTTTTTTGATTTTATGATTTTTTTTTATTTTTTTTTTGTGTTTTTCGAAAATTAAGTGGAAAAAGATATCAAAATTCTCAATGAGAATTCCAGGAATCAGTGCAATGCTAGTCTAAGACTCCGGTCCAGGAATTAGACATGGCTTCACAGCCAGCCAAGCTTCCAAAGAAAGCTTCAGTCCAAAACACTAGACATGGCCAGAGGCCAGCCAAGCCTTAGCAGATCACTGCTCCAAAAGCAAGATTGATAAAGATCAACAAGCTCTTGTGGTGATAAGTTGAAACCTCGGTCCAATGAGATTAGACATGGCTTCTCAGCTAGCCAGATTTCAACAAATCATCATGAAACTCTAGAATTCATCTTCAAGAATTTCGAAAAAATAAATACCTAATCTAAGCAACAAGATGAACCGTCAGTTGTCCAAACTGAACAATCCCTGGCAATAACGCCAAAAACTTGGTGTTGTTGCCGGATCTTGGCACTGATGTTCCCAAAAGCTTGCTCAAAACTTGAACAATCCCCGGCAATGGCGCCAAAAACTTGGTGCGCGAAATTGTGAACAATACTTTTTCACAACTCTCATAATCCCCGGTCATGAACCCCAAAAACTTGGTAGTTCAGTACCATGGCATTACACAACTTCGCACAACTAACCAGCAAGTGCACTAGGTCGTCCAAGTAATAAACCTTACGCGAGTAAGGGTCGATCCCACGGAGATTGTTAGTATGAAGCAAGCTATGGTTCATCTTGTAAATCTTAGTCAGGCAAACTCAA
>NC_029775.3:17690342-17722559 GCF_000817695.3 Arachis duranensis
GCCATCAGTTCTTGCCTATACCACGAAGACTCTGATCTCACGGAATGGTTGGCTCGTTTGTCAGACGAGCACTCGGTTGTCAGGCGATCAACCATGCATCGTGCAATCAGGAATCCAAGAGATATTCACCCAATCGAAGGTAGAACGGAGGTGGTTGTCAGTCACACGTTCATAGGTGAGAATGATGATGAGTGTCACGGATCATCACATTCATCAAGTTGAAGAACAAGAACAAGCGGAATTGAATGGAAGAACAATAGTAATTGCATTAATACTCGAGGTACAGCAGAGCTCCACACCTTAATCTATGGTGTGTAGAAACTCCACCGTTGAAAATACATAAGCATAAGGTCTAGGCATGGCCGAATGGCCAGCCTCCCAATGAGGGTTCAATCATAAAAATGTATGATCAAAAAGCTCTAGTGATCGAAAGACTCCCAATACAATAGTAAAAGGTCCTACTTATAGAATAGTATCCTAAGGTTTACAGAAATGAGTAAATGACATAAAAATCCACTTCCAGGCCCACTTGGTGTGTGCTTGGGCTGAGCAATGAAGAAGTTTCGTGCAGAGACTCTTCTTGGAGTTAAACGCCAGATTTAGTGCCAGTTTGGGTGTTTAACTCCCATTTTGGTGCCAGTTCCGGCGTTTAACGCTGGAATTTCTGAAGGTGACTTTGAACACCGATTTGGGCCATCAAATCTTGGGCAAAGTATGGACTATCATATATTGCTGGAAAGCCCAGGATGTCTACTTTCCAACGCCGTTGAGAGCGCGCCAATTGGGCTTCTATAGCTCCAGAAAATCCACTTCGAGTGCAGGGAGGTCAGAATCCAACAGCATCTGCAGTCCTTTTCAGTCTCTGAATCAGATTTTTGCTCAGGTCCCTCAATTTCAGCCAGAAAATACCTGAAATCACAGAAAAACACACAAACTCATAGTAAAGTCCAGAAAAGTGAATTTTAACTAAAAACTAATAAAAATATACTAAAAACTAACTATATCATACCAAAAATAAACTAAAAACAATGCCAAAAAGCATACAAATTATCCGCTCATCACTACGCAACAAGATGAACCGTCAGTTGTCCAAACTCGAACAATCCCCGGCAACGGCGCCAAAAACTTGGTACATGAAATCGTGATCTCACACACTTTCTTCACAACTCCGCGTAGCTGACCAGCAAGTGCACTGGGTCGTCCATGTAATACCTTACGTGAGTAAGGGTCGATCCCACGGAGATTGTCGGCTTGAAGCAAGCTATGATCATCTTGTAAATCTCAGTCAGGCAGATTCAAATGGTTATGGGGTGTTGATAATTAAAAGACAAATAAAACATAAAATAGGATAGAGATACTTATGTAATTCATTGGTAGGAATTTTAGATAAGCATATGGAGATGCTTTATTCCTTTTGAATCCTTGCGTTCCTACTACTTTCATCCGGTCATGCGTACTCCTTTTCATGGTAAGCTGTATGTTGGGGATCACCATTGTCAATGGTTACCATCCTCCTCTCAGTGAAAATGGTCTGGCTACGGGTTACGTAGGGCTAATCATCTGTCGGTTCTCACTTGTGTTGGAATAAGATCCAATTATCCTTTTGTGCACTGTCACTGCGCCCAGCACTCGCGAGTTTGAAACTCGTCACTGTCATCCTATCCCAGATCCTACTCGGAATACCACAAACAAGGTTTAGACTTTCCGGATCTCAAGAATGCTGCCAATTGATTCTAGCTTATACCACGAAGACTCTGATCTCACGGAATGGAAGTCTCTGTTCTTAGGAGAGGAAACCATGCATCATGGACCAGAAGACTAAGAGATATACATTCAAACTTGTTTTCAGGTAGAACGGAAGTGGTTGTTAGGCACGCGTTCATAAGTGAGAATTGTGATGAGTGTCACTTGATCATCACATTCATCATGTTGAAGTGCGAATGAATATCTTAGAACAAGAATAAGCTTGAATTGAATAGAAAACAATAGTAACTGCATTAATTCATGAGGAACAGCAGAGCTCCACACCTTAATCTATGAGGTGTAGAAACTCCACCGTTGAAAATACATAAGTGATGAAGGTCCAGGCATGGCCGAATGGCCAGCCCCCTAAGGGTGATCAAGAGATCAACAATGATACAAAGATAGTCTCAAAAATGATCTAAAGATCTCCCGATGAAAATACAATAGTAAAAGGTCCTATTTATAATGACTAGTAACCTAGGGTTTACAGAGATAAGTAAATGATGCAGAAATCCACTTCTGGGGCCCACTTGGTGTGTGTTTGGGCTGAGCATTGAAGCTTTCACATGCATAGGCTTTTCTTAGAGTTAAACACCAGCTCTGGTGCCAGTTTGGGTGTTTAACTCCAGCTTTTATGCCAGTTCTAGCGTTTAATGCCAGAAAAGGGTAGAAAATTGGCGTTAAAACGCCAGTTTGCGTTATCAAAACTTGGACAAAGTATGGACTATTATAAATTGTTAGAAAGCCCAAGATGTCTACTTTCCAACACAATTGAGACCGCACCAATTGGGCTTCTGTAACTCCAGAAAATCCATTTCAAGTGCAGGGAGATCAAAATCGAATAGCATCTGCAGTCCTTTTTCAGCCTCTGAATCAGATTTTTACTCAGATCCCTCAATTTCAGCCAGAAAAAAACCTGAAATCATAGAAAAACACACAAACTCATAGTAAAGTCCAGAAATTTGATTTTTGCATAAAAACTAATAATTATATACTAAAAACTAACTAAATCATACTAAAAATACCTAAAAACAATGCCAAAAACGTATAAATTATTCGCTCATCAGCGCTTTTATTTCGCGGTTTCTATTTCTTTTATTTTTCAAGACTCCTAGTATGTTATAATCTTTCTACTATTACATGTACACATTTTATTTTAGAGGTCGTAATATCACACCACCTCTGTTTTACGACTTAAACGTAAAGTTCAGTGTGGTAGTGATAGAGTATTGTAATATCGAATTATATGTTATTAAATAATTAATGCAGAATATTTAACAAAAAAAGGTCCGGTTTTTACTTTTTCCACCATAGACAAATCAATATTACTTTAAAATATTTGTACAAGGAGTCATTCAGATAAAAAAGTTTAAAACGTTTATTTTTTAAAATATTTTTTAGTAATTAAAATTCAATACATATAAATGATTAAACCGTATTATTTTTGTCAAAATTATATCAAACAGATTAATTTGACTAAAAAATCGATGAACTAAATCTTAAACTAGTCTAAATTAATATTTTTTTTATAGAAAATGACTACAATGCTCTTCTTATAGAAAATGATAGAATATTCTTATTATATATATATGTTAATTTTGAGAACCCTAAATCCTAATCCTTCTCTTCTTTCGGTGTCGTCATAGGATTAAAATTTAGGGTTATATATATATAATATGAGTATTTTAGTCATTTTTTATAATAGAATATTGTAGTCATTTTTTATAAAAAAGAATATTAATTTAGACCAATTTAAAATTTGGTTCATCAATTTTTTGGTCGAATCGGTTTGTCCAATTTAATTATGACAGAAATAATACGGTTTAATCGATTACATATGTAAAATTTTAATTGTTAAAAAATATCATTAAAAAAGATATTTTAGGTGTTTTTATTTGAGTGGTTCTTGTTTATACAAGCTGACCGTAAATGAGAAAAGCTATAGATTATGATTTTCATTTTAGGAAGTTAAAAACCAACCAAAATTTAGCCAAGGATGGAGATTGTATCATTAAACCATTTCTTTAAAGTTTAAGTTGAGAGAAAAAAAATACAATAATTGTTATATTTCTAGTATACTTTTTTAAAGTGTTTTTTTTGTTTTGCTTAAAATTTTGCATAATTTTTTATTTGGCTTACGCTATTTTTTAATAAAAATATTATTTGTATACTAAATTAACCATAAAAAGCAGTCACTAATATAAAATACATATTAGAACATAAAATATATATTGAAAATGAGTTAAACAACATATATATTTATACTATAGTTATTAGAACTGAACCGGTAATTAACTCAGTAATAATACTAGACTAACGAGTTACTGATTCAATCGTTTGATCCGATGATAATTANATAATGTACAATTAAAAAATATAATTAAATTAAGGGTAAAGTATTAAATTGGTCCCCTACATTTTGGCGTAATCATATTTTGGTCCCTAAGGTTTAAAGTGTCATATTTGAATCCAAAAAAAATTATTTAGCTTCAATGTAATCCCACCGTGAGGTCAAAGTTAAATAATTAACAAAATATCCTACATGATAGCAGTACAAGAATATAGTCGATAATCTGGAGAATAAGTACAAGTTTTAGAGGTACAAAATCAACTATGAATGCATCAATACATTTATAATTTTTTTTTACAATTTAAATAAAATATTTTCTATATAATTAAGGAGAATGATAAATAAATGTATTGATGCACTCACGGTTGATTTTGTGCCTCTGAAGCTTGTACTTATTCTCATATTATTGACCTTGTTCTTGTATTGTTATCATGTAAGACATTTCGTTAATTATTTGATTTTGACCTCACAATTAGATTACATTGAAGCTAAATAATTTTTTTTTTTATTCAAATAGGACACTTTAAACCTTAAAGACCAAAACATAATTACACCCAAATATAGGGAACCAATTTAATACTTATTCTTAATTTAAAAAAAATATAAAAATAAAACTAAAATTAAATGAATACGATGAGGATTTCTGATTCGAGGGAATATATACAATGATTAGTTTACAGAATACTAAAGATAGCATTGGTCTAGTGGAGAGGTCATCCTTGTGTAACCTACAGGTTTGAATGCTACTCACATTCTTTTGCTATTAATTCCAAAGCAAGAGAGGCCTCTCCTAGTCTCCTGTGTGTAGCAGAGCGCTTGCTCACTCATAGACTCGTACGGTTTTTGCAAACAGTTTGAAATCGACTGATTTTTAACGAATTTGACCATCCTTAATCCGTTCGATTACAAGTCTGATACTAATAAAAATCGAATTGGTCAAATCTTCGGTCTATTAGTTTTTTAGACGAATCGATTGGTCTAGTCTAATTCAGATAACTATGATTTATACACAAATACATAGTGACTAGTTTTGATATACACTTAATATGATTAATTTTTTTATTTGAAGAATAACATGGATCGAAATATAAACCTTTCGATTATAGAAACTCTAATATCATATTATAAAATTATTTATCCTAAAAATTTAAATTAATAGAAAGAGATATATAATAGTTATATATCTAAGAGATTATGACCATAAATTTTTTTCCTCTCCATCTTACTTTACCATTTTTAGTAGCACATTGTAATGATTGTAGGGGCATTTTTCACCATTGAAATGACAAAGCATTCCCTTTATTTTTAGTTTTGAAAAAAGGAATAAATGAACAAAAGTACACATAAAAGATTTTACAGTGGACAAATATATACCTCAAACAATCAAAATACTCAATGTACCTCAAAAGATTGGTAACGATGAACAAAAGTGACACATTGTTAGCAGGACCGTTTCCATTAAATTTAGTACTTGCGTGATTGTGTAAAGTGTGATAAGGTGGACTCTTTAGTAAGATATAGGTAAAAAAAATCTAATTTAACAAATTAAAGAAAATCTTAAATAAAATTGAATGTTCTAATTATACATCACTTTAACAAGTTATACAAGTTCATCAAACCCAATATCTCCGTACCAATGTATACAAACCAATTATTAATATCCTTTAGTTACTAATTTTTGAATTCATCCTAGCAATCAACTTTAACATTATTTTTATATTAGAGTCATTTATGTTCATCTCTTAACTGATATTTGTATTATTTTCTCATGGTTGTGACTAGTGAAATAAGTTATTATAAACCTTGGTCTTCTCTGTGCATTCATCTTTAAATTTATCAACTCAAATAAAACAATTACATATCATCTCTAATTTCTACTCCACACAATATTAGAGGAAAAAATAATAAATCAACATCAACCAAAGTTTTTATTGACAGTGAAAACACAATAGTTAATATACACATATCTTATAATACAGACACCGTAAAAACCATCTATCTAGGTTCTCCACTATTCGTAACTTTAGCAACACAATATTCATGCTATGGTAGCATTTGCCACCATTAAAAAGGTATTTCTTCTTATTTTTCTTTGTCACACCTTTAATAGAAAATCTACCGATATCACTAAAGTTGTTCTCCAAACATTGTAGTCTCAATTTTTCCTCATATTTAGACCGAGCTTCGCCTCTCATCCCTTGATTTTATAAGCTATTGTAATTGGGATAAGAGATAGAGTTCCTTCAGATATTAGGACACCTAATTTTATTTAAGATTTATTTTAATTTATTAAATTATGTTATTTCTACCTAAGCCTCACTAAAGAGTCTATCTTGTCATGTTATACAGCTATGTAGACACTAAACTTAACGAAAATGGAGCCCTACTAACAAAGTGTCACTTTTATCTACCATTACCAATTTTTTAGGGGTATATTGAGTATTTCGATTGATTGAGGTGTATATTTGTCCACCCTAAAATTTTTTATGCATATTCTTTTTCATTTACTAAAAAAAAGAAGATAACTGATGTAGGAGCAAGTAGCGTTAGTAGGTTAATTATGTTAGTTAATTCTAATAAGGGAATACAAGTATCATATTCTTTAGGATAGTGAATTTTGTGTTATGTATTAGTCCCACATCGTCCAAGTTATGAAGGCTTTTCCTTCTCCTACTAGTATAAATAATTCATGTACCTTTTATTTATGAAATAGAGTTAAAGTTTATTTGAAAATAAAATAAGCTGTGTGCTTATTTTTCTCTAGACTCTTTGAGAGTAAGAGGTTCATCCTTGACTTGGCCAACCAAGGTAGGTTCATGGCTACTTTCACCATAGTGGGTTGTTAACCTCACCAAGATTGGTGAGTCCAAGCGACGTTCAAGCGACGTTCCGATGTCAATAACTGATGTCTGATTAACCTAGTTCTAAATTAGTGCCCACAAAATATAACTAATATGATGACATCCGTGAAGCACATATTCTAACACACTTATCTTAAGCATAGTACAAGTTAATAACTTAATAAGATACAACATGATAGGAATAAAACACACAATTTTCTACTTGCAAGAATTAGAGGAGAAACAACAACCACTCACAAAAAAATGATAGCAGCAATAAGACACCAATAGCAGCAGAAAAATGCACAGAAAAATCTAAAATAGAGAAAGAACACATTAAGGTTTTTAATGTGAAAAACCTCCTCAATATGAGAAGTAAAAACCACGAGTCACTAAGATCATAGAAATAGCTTCACTATGATCAAAATAGAGTACAAGAGAGTCACAATTTACTACACAAAATATGCATATAACAAGCAAAACAATCTAAGCATCATAGCTTACATAACAAGAACCAAGAAGTTGAAAATACTACCAAACAGAGTTGTTGTTGTGTTGCCAATATCTTCAGCTACAAGTCATGTATTGAAGATCCGAATGGTGAAAATAAAAAACCAGGTGTTTGAAGCACATTCTCCAAATTTGAATTTCATCCAACGGTTAATAAATTTGTAGCAACCAGTTTATAGAGATAGCTTTGTGTATGTACGAAAATGCTTTCTCTCTTTTCTTCTCTCTAATGTTTGGTGTTTTCTCATAAATGAGAGCTCTCTCTACCAACCATAACTCACCTTAGCTACTTCACTCTCAGCCAAGAGAAACTATGGACTTGAATACTAATATTTGAAATTTTTTTCCATGTACGAAGAAAGCCCAAAACTCAACAAATTTCCCTCTCACGACTATGTGGAGGTAACCGCCAATCCAGCGATTAAGCAACAAACTTTAAACTTCTACCTTGGTAATGCCTTGGTATCATATCAGAGCCATTCTCATCCATGTGAACCTTTTCAACTTCCAACAATTCAGCATCCAAAATATCATGTATCGAATGATACCTCACATCAATATGTTTGGATCGAGAATGAAAAGTAGAGTTTTTACTAAGATGTATAGCACTTTGGCTATCACAAAATAAGGTATACCTCTCTTGAGCAAATCCGAGTTTCTTCAAGAATTTTTTCATCCAAAGCATCTCCTTACACGCTTTGGTAATAGCAATAAATTCGGCCTCAGTAGTAGACAAAGCAACACATTTTTGCTATCTAGATTGCCAAGACATAACTCCACCCGCAAACTTGATCAAGAAGCCTGAAATAGACCTTCTAGAATCAATATCTCCTACTATGTCTGAGTCAATGTAACCAACTAGAATAGGCTTCTCACTTTCATAATAGGACTTCATGCTAGAAGTACCATGAAGATATCTCATTATCTATTTTATATCATTCTAATGCTCTTTTCCTAGGTTTGAAATAAAACGGCTAACACAACTAACAACATGAGTTATATCTGGCCTTGTGCACACTATAGTATATATTAAACTACCTACAGCTGATGTATATAGAACTTTCTCCATGTCTTTCTTCTCTTCTTCACTCGATGGACTTTGCTTGCAACCCAATTTGAAATGTGTAGCAAGAGAAGTATTGACGGCCTTTACTTTTTTCATTTGGAACCTGTGTAACATTCTCTCTATGTATTTGTCCTGTGACAGCCAAAGTTTCTTATCCTTTCTATCACGCTCGATTCTTATACCAAGAATCTCCTTTGCTGGCTCAAGGTTCTTCATTGCAAATAAAGTTGCTTCTTCAACATATCAATCCTAGAATCATTTTAACCAACAATAAGCATGTTATCAACATATATCAAAAGGATAATAAAATCATTGCTAGCAAATTGTTTAACAAATACACAATGATCAGAAGTAGTCTTCTTGTAGCTTTGTTCTGCCATAACAGACTCAAACTTCTTGTACCATTGTCTCGGAGCTTGCTACAAGCTATATAAGCTCTTTTTCAATTTGCAAACATGATCTTCTTTACCTTTTACCATGAAACCTTCAGGTTGTTCTATGTAAATTTCATCCTTAAGATCACCATGAATGAAAGCGGTTTTCACATCTATCTACTCTATCTATAAATCAATACTTGCAGCCAGAATCAAAATAGTTCTAATAGAAGATCTTCTCACAACCGGTGAAAAGATTCCATTGTAGTCAATTCTCTTTGTCTGTCTATAGTCCTTGACCACTAATCTAGCTATGTACCTTGGACATTGAGAATTTTCTTCATGCTTCAACTAATAAACCCACCTGTTCTGCAAAGCTTTTTTCCCTTTTGGCAACTTTACAAGCTCAAATATTTTATTATCATGCAAAGATTTTATTTCATCTTACATTGCATCAAACCATTTTTTCTTATTATCACCTTCCGTAGCTTTCTCATAACATTCAGGTTCTCTTCTATTGGTCAAGGTTACATATCCATCAGTAAATATCACATACTCATTAGGAGGATACCTCGTTGAAGGTCGTCGCTCTCTAATAAACCTCCTAGGATGGAAACCTAGTGGATTTTCAGGTAGGTCAGGTTGATTATCAGCACCATCATTAACTGGAGCATCAGTTGGATCTCATATCCCCTGATCATTAGAAACTAAAGGTTTATTTTGCTGCATATGATCCTGATCTTGATTCTCTGCTAGTTCTGGTGAAGAATGTAAGAACCAGAGTAAACGCTTTAATAAAATAATTTTTAACTGCCCAAAATAGGATCAAAAAATATAGAAATAATATTTTAAAAATAGAAAGGTAAAATTTGAATTCAATGAATTTTTCTTAGTGAAAAAATATATCTTTAACAAAAAATTTTTGTAAAAATACGTACCGACTCTTAAGCCGGCAGTACCGGCTCTAGTCTGACTGGTACCACGTATTGAGAAAAATAAGATTTTAAAATCTGAATTTATTGTTTTGAAAGGACAAAAATAATTTGAATAAAAAACCAGGCACTAATCTTAAAGGTTTTGGCTCAAAGTGGACTAAACGGACCTAAAACGCTAACGGGTTAGACCGGGCCCAAGTTGGGCCCAAGCCTAACATATATAACCCTCATTAATGAGCATTTCAGCTCATTCCTTACAGCCAAGAGAGGGATCACGATGAGAGTGAGAGAGGAGAGCAAAGAAACAAAAATACTATTCACTTCTTCACTCTTTTGTTTGTATCTTGAGCTACGGTCCTCCGATTCACGAGTCATTTGTGGCCACGCAAAATTCTAGCTAAGCTCATCATTTCTAACTAAAGTCTGTAGTTAGGAACTCAAAACTCTCAATCCAATTTCCTGTCCTAACATTTTTGCATTTCTATGTTTGGTTTTTGAGTAAATTTTGTGATTTTGGTTGTTTAGGGGTGCTCTAGCATTGGAATATTATTGAATTTTGTCCCTAATCTCTTTGAGTAAGATAAGTCTCTTCAAACTCTTGTGGTTTGATGTTTTGGTTAGCCATAGTATTGATTTTGGTATGTTATATGTGTATAGTTTGATAGTTGGTGAATTTTGGAAGTGGTGTTAGTGCTTGAGACTTGTTGATCTTGTTGGAATCAAGATTTTAGGTGTTTTGAGTTGTGTGGGAATCGACCAAGGTATAATTTTGGTTTTCTCTATGTAATATGTAATATTTCTGGATACTTAGACTAGTGGATCATAGGATAGGATTCAAATGGTTGTTGATAATTGTTGGATTAATGATGTATAATGATTTGATGAATGTGATGATTTTGATGAGATTATGATATTGTTGTTAATGAATGATATTGAGTATTAATACTGGGATTGAATAATGATAATTGTGAGGATTGAAGAAGATATGGGATGAATGATGTTTATGATTGGTTGAATTGTGCAAAATTATTGATATTGATATTTTGATTTGGAAGATTGTTGATGTTTGTTGAATTATGGTGGAAAGATTGAGTGAAATAGAGGTTAATTTGATTGAAGTGCAATGGGATGGTAAAGTGTAGTATATGGTAGTATTTTGTGATGAAATTAGGTATGTTTTGGTTTAGTTTGGTTTTGGAATTTGGAAACCAGGGAACTTTGATGTTTTTGTGTAAAACTTGATTTTTGGTAAACTTTGGTGGATTGTAACTTGAGCCTTAGATATTAGAATTGAATGAGTTTTATTTTAAATTAAATATGATTTCAAGAGCTTTAAAATGATATAAAGTTTGAGAAAAATAGAGTTTTGTAGAGGAAGTTATAAGCATTTGAAGTTTGGTATAAAAATCTAATTTCTGCAACTTTAAGATTTTTCTAAGTTCATTACACCATGCGTACGCGACCCAGTACACGTGACGCGAGCATTTCATTTAAGTTGGAACACTCGCGTACGCGACCAGGGTGCCGCGTAGGTGGACACATTAATTTTTAACGTGTGCGTACGCACAGCAAGGGTGTGCGTATGCACAGACCCTATTTTGCTGAAAATTGGTTTTTCTTTATTTTTCAAAGATTCTCTAGCCTTCCAAACTTCTTTATCTATTATATAAGATTGCAAATTAGTAATTAGGCCCTAAAATTGATAGAGATAGTTTGGTGAATCAAGTTAGTGAAATTCTGTGTGAGTTTAGAGCCGATGACTTAGGTTCTGGAAGATTGTGGATGAAATTAGTGTATGTTGAGTAGTAAAGTATGTCTTTTAGGAGATTTTGAAAAAGGATAATGATTATGATGAAATGGAAAATTGATGATGGTTATGACAAGTTGAGAACTTGGAAAGGAATGATGAGCTTGATCGATATTGAAAGATAGTGTGCCAGGTACTATATTCTTCAGGAACTATATCCCTGGAATATTGAGACTTAAAATTTGAGAATGGATTGAGAGGAGAAATTGATGGTGACTCACGATGATTTGAGGTTGATGGACTTGTTGGATGTTGAAAGTGTGCCAGGCACTATATCCTTAGAATGATAGTGTGCTGGGCACTATATCCCTGGAATGATTTATGATGAAACAGATGTTGTTGTTATTTTCCTTCTCTGCCGCAAGAGTGTGCCAAGTACTATATCCTCGGAATGAGCATGCAAGTGTGCCAGGCACTATATCCTCAGAACAAAACTGTGCCAAGCGCTATATCCTCGGACGTGGCAGAAAGGCGACATCCGAAAGGATGTGTCGGGTTGGCATTCATGGACTGACAAGTGATATCACGAGCCAATAGGACAGGCATTCATCATGTGCATCTTTTATGTGTGTTTTTTGCTCTGCCTAATTGCATCTTTTCCCAAAATGTATAATATGCTTACTTGCTAGTTGTTTTAATTGATGTACATGAATATTACTTGTGTTTTACTTGCTTGCATTATCTGTGATTGTCTGGTGCTGAGGAGGTTAGGTAGGCAATGGCGATGGGATCGCGTGGAGGGTTGGTTGGTGAAGGCTGTGGGATACAGCGGTGTGATTGGTATTAGTTAGAAATTCCCTAAGTTTAGATAATCCTGTTTATTGTTTATGGTTTAAGTTATTTATTTTGTTAAGCTTGAATATATGTTTGATGTGAAGTTCTAGGATTGCCTTTGGCGTCCCGAAACCTTGTATCTTATATATTGGGCATTGTTACCATACTGAGAACCTCCGGTTCTCATACCATATGTTGTTGTTTTTCAGATGCAGGTCGTAACCCACCTCGGTGAGTTGCGAGATGGTGACAGAGCGGAGGATTTTATGCACTCCTTTGTATTTTAATTATTTATTGTAGTACTTTCTCTCACCTTTTTATTTTAGACTTTATGGCCTTAGAGGCTTGATTTGAGAGATAAATTGTATAAGCTATTTTACATATATTATGTCTTATTCTATTCGTACCTACGCATTTAGTTATCGTGTGTGAACGCTTCGCGTTTTATAATTCTGTTTTATGTGACTTTGAGTTTTTATTCCTTCATCGGGTTTCTAGTTATATAAATTCTTGAATATATATTATATATTATAAGCTTTAGAACTATCGTGGCACTTTGTTATCCTTTGCTTTACGGCTAGAGGTAAGGCTTAGGATAACGAGGTGTTACAAAGAAGGCGGCTGAACTAGATCTACATCAGTCAAGTCACTGCTTTCTTGTGATTGACTCTTCTCTACCTGATCAATGTCTTCAATGGCCTGGTCTTCAATAAACTCCACATGACGGCTTTTTACAAGCTTCTTTTCAACTGAATCATAAAAACCTGTAACCAAACTCATCCTGACCATACCCAATAAAAATGCACTGCCTTGTCTTCACACCCAACTTAGACTTCTCAACCTTTGGAACATGAACAAATATTTTGCATCTAAAGACTCTCAAGTGATCACACGAGACATCATTGTTCAAAGCAATTGTAGGACTCAAATTAATCACATGAACCGCTGTAAGTAATACTTCACCCCAAAACACTTTAGGTAGCTTAGTTTTACTAAGCATACACCTAACTCTTTCAATTAGTATTCTATTCATTCTTTCTTCCAAATCTTTCAACTGAGGTGTTTTAGGAGGTGATTTCATGCCTAATGCCTTGCTGCTTGCAAAACTCATCAAATCGCCCACGATACTCACCACCATTGTCAGTGCAAATATATTTAAGCTTTTTACCTATTTGCCTCTCAACCTAAGTTTGAAATTGTTTGAACTTTTCCAAAGCTTGGTTCTTTGTCTTCAAAGCATAAGTCCAAAGCTTTCTTGAATGATCATTAATAAAAGTAATAAAGTAAATAGCTCCATCAAAAGATTGTACCTTCAAAATATCACAAATATCAAAGTGCACCAATTTCAAGAAGTCTAATTTTCTTGATGGTTGATGCTTCTTGAAAGGTAGTCTTCTTTGTTTGCCAGCCATGCAATGAGAACATTTTTCTAACTCTGCATTCTTCAAACTGGAAAGAACATCCTTTCGAGCTAAACAATTAAGTCATTTTTCACTAATATGACCAAGTTTTCTGTGCCACAAGTTACAAACTTTTTTACTTTCAATCGCATTCATACTACCTTTTGCAATCATGGCATGCATCACATACAAACTTGAAGTATCTTTTTCATGAGCTACCACTAAGTTGTCTTTAGTAAGCTTCCATTGTCCAAAGGCGAAAGTGTTTACAAAACCTTCATTATCAAGACTTTTAATTGAAACTAAACTCAAACAAACATCTGGAGCATTCTAGCATCTTTGAATAGCAATTTTATTCCCATATTAGTCTCAAGACAAGCATCTCCTATACCAATCACCTTGGCCAAGCCATCATTACCCATATTAAGCACTCTAAAATTGCTTGGATTATAAGAAGTGAAGAACTCCTTCTTCGGTGTAACATGTATTGAGGTACCACTATCAATTACCTAGCCGAACTCATCCTCGGAAATAAGGTTGGCCTTGTACTCATAATCAACAATGTCAATAATGAGAAGATCATCCGAAATAGCAGATACACGATCATTACCACATTATTCTTTCTTTTCTTGCTTACCTTTGTTCTCTTTTTTTTTTCAAAGAAAGCAATATTTTTAGACGTGACCCATTTTGTGATAGTAATGACACTCAAGATTTTTGTATCTTTACTTGAATTTACTCCTACATTTACCTCTACCCTTTTGACTTTTTCTCCCCCCTGTTTTCAACGACTAACATTTCAAACTGTGACAAAGAACTCTATGTCTTCCTTCTCATTTCTTCATTTAAAATGCCACCTTTAACAAGTTGCATGCTCAATTTATCATTCGGAGCAGAATTAGTAAGATAGATACAAAATATCTCCCAAAAATCAGGTAGAGTATTTAGAAACCACAATCCTTAAACCTCATCTTCAAACTTGATTTCCATACTTGACAACTGATCAAGAACCCCTTGAAATTCATTCAATTAATTTAATATTTGTGACCCCTCCTTGTAACTCAAATTCATCAGCATATTCAACTAGTACAATTTATTATTGCTGGACTTGAAAGCATACAAGGATTCAATTTGATTCCATAAAGTTCTAGCATGAGTCTCATTAGCAATGTGATTGTAAACATTATTGTTCTCCTATTGCCTAATAAAATCACAAACTTGTTGGTGTTCAAACTCCTATTTTTCATCGGTTTTAGACTCTAGTTTATGTGTAGAAAATACTGATAAATGTATATTTTTGACAAACAATAAATCTTTCATTTTGTCCTTCCATAAATAGTAATTAGTGTCATTCAAACTTATTATCCAAGTAAAATTATTTACCTACATCTTTCAAGTAAATTATAACCAAATGTCAAAAACTGAGTTTTGATGCCAAATGATAGGAATAAAATACACAATTTTCTACTTGAAAGAATTAGAGGAGCAATAACAACCACTCACAAATAAATGACAACAGTAATAACATACCAATAGTAGCGAAAAAATGCATAGAAAAATTAAAGATAGAGAAAGAGCACACCAAGATTTTTAACATGGAAAACCTTCTCAATGTGAGAAATAAAAATCACGAGTCACCAAGATGAGAAAAATAGCTTCACTTTGATCAAAACAAGGTACAAAGAATTGCAATTTGCTGCACAAAATATGCATACAACAAGTCAAATAATCCAAACATCAAAGCTTACAAAACAAGAACCAAGAAGATGAAAATACTACAAAATAGAGCTACTGCTGCGTGGCTAATATCTTCAGCTACAGATTTCATATTAAAGATCTTATTGGTGAAAACGAAGAATCAGGTGTTTGTAACACACTATTCAAATTTGAGCTCAATCCAACGGCTAACGAATTCGCAGCAACCAATTTACAGAGACAGCTTTGTGTATGTGCGAAAATACTTTCTCTCTTCTCTTCTCTCTAGTGTTTGGTGTTTTCTCACAAATGAGACATCTCTCTACCAATTCTAACTCACCTCAACCACTTCACTCTCAATAAAAAAAATTATAAACTTAAATATTAATATTTGATTTTTTTTTCCACATAAAAAGTAATCCCAAAATTTAACACAATACATAAACAGCTTAAAAATAGTAAAATAGTCCATGTTAAGAGTACTTTTTTTTTTCGGTTGTGGATTTTATCAAATTTAAACATATACCTCTAATTATCACAATCTATACTAGATTTAAGTTCTATCACTAGCTTTTTTTTTTATTAATGTTTATTATTATGATTATTATTATTCTTATTATCGTCATCGTCTTGATATTTAGTTTTCAAACTTCATGTTCTGGTAATTAGTATTCAGTTTTCAATTTTTTTTTTTTTGGGTACTATTCAGTTTT
This sequence comes from Arachis duranensis, assembly GCF_000817695.3. Lineage (NCBI taxonomy): Eukaryota > Viridiplantae > Streptophyta > Magnoliopsida > Fabales > Fabaceae > Arachis > Arachis duranensis. Next base: position 17,706,550 of record NC_029775.3, read on the forward strand.
CAACCTTACTTTTATATTTCTGTTGACACAAGGTCAAATATTTTTTGGCCTTTTTTCTTTTGGACTGAAAGATATCTTAACCAAACTATTTAACGCTCTTACCACTTGCCAAGCTTACGGGTGGGCCTATACCTGTATTTTTTTATTCCTTAAATGAAAAAAAGAAAAAGCAAATTAGGTCCTTTTTGGTTGAACACTTTTACACTTGTGACCCTAAAACACTTAATGTTAATTGAGAAAGTTTTTGGAGATACAACAAAATTTTGAAGACATTCACCACAATATTTTTGGGAAATTTCAAATACAATATATGCTTCACAGTTCAATTTTAGGTGTTGGTTTGACGTTTTTGGTAAATAAAAACGTGTTAGGTGAATGCACTTTATCCAAGTAAAAATATTTGGTAAACAAAAGATATTTAGCGAAAATCAATCAGAATTTATTTTATTTTTAATATTTATTAATTACTGTAATAATTAATAAATATTAAATAAAACAAATTTTGACTTTTTTTTTCTAATATTACCAATTTTAACATTACCGATCTAAGTAATATAGACCTGTTACAATTAAAAAAAAAAGAGAGGATAATTATATAGTGCTGAAGTTCATTTGCTTCTCCACATGCAAAACTGAGGTGGATCACCTCCACAATTTTTTTATGATTGTTCTTTTTTACAATATGTATATGCATGTTGGAAAAGGCACAAAAAAATGAAAGCCACTGCTTTTTTTAAAATCGTTTTACAATCTCTTTCTCAATTTATAAGTGTTGGTGTCTATATTAAATAAGAGTTTAAAATTCTAAATATCTTGCAAGTGAGACTTAGCTTAATTGGTAAAATTATATACTTTTTAATATGTTGAATGTGAGTCTTTTAATATTATGTGGGTGAGTGTATTGTGCAAGTGTGTTGTAGTATCTAAAATTGAGAGATGTCCAACTCATTCCAAAACAACACATGAACGCCACTAAATTATACTTTAGCAGCATATTCCTTTACTTCCAATGTCAGAAGCTTAGAATCAACACTAAATAATTATAACTCCACACCTAATTGAGACGCTTTGATATTTGCTTCAATAAGTTGGGCATATTTCTTGGTTGATAAAATGACAAGTTTCAACATGCCAAGCCACTGAGGTGAAGAGTACGGTTCAAATCAAATGTATTTGTTTTTTCTTGTCATATTCCATTTTTGGTCTCTTTTGGCGTCTGCTACTTTTTTAAGAAAAAACTTTTTGTATGATTGGTATCGTCTCGGCTTATTTACTAGATAAATGTTGTCCTATTTTGATCTAATTTTATTTTTTTATATGTATTTATACGTAAATATATGATAATTAATTTATATATAATCTTATTTTATATACCAGTCCCAACAAAATGCAAATATTATGTAATTAATCCTAACAGTTTTTAAAATACATAACGTCCCACATAGACATAGAATTTACACAACCACCCCAAAAATAAAGCCTAAAGAGAGTTCTTTAAAACTCTCGCAGCATTTCTGTTTCGATCTTTAATGCTTCCCAATTTTCTCCTATTTCTTTTTGTAGTAACCTTTAATTCTAATAAACATTGTGCACCACATTTTTGCTAAGTGGACCTAACTAGTGAGTATTTATTTAAATGACCCTCCTTTGATTTGGATGGGGTCCAGCACTTCTCTATAGATATTTTCTTTGACGAAATTCACTTCAGTTCATTAGTGAATGTGCAGTTTGTTTTTCTCTTATCAAAATTTGACATTGTCCACATATATAAATCACAAATAAAATAAAAATAATCTTAACGCTGTCAACCAAATCTTTTTAGGTACATATCTAATATAAGAACAGTTTCATATAAATTACATATTATCTTCGCTAGGAACATGCCAATTAACAAAGTAAACATTACAAAAAAACAAAGAATGACAAATAATCCCCCGCAGTAGAGTATTAAAATTTACATTATATTTCAAATAAAATTTTATATTTAAATAAAATATTTAACTATATTTAACCAAATTGTTATAATTACGTTTTAAATTATACAGTTTTTTTTTTCCTTCCTCTTTTTCTCTTTTTTCTTTCTTTTTTCTTCTTACTAATATCTCAGTTGTTATTTTTTTTGTTTTTTTTTCTTTCATTATCGTTGTGGCCACCACTATCGTCACCTTCTTCTTATTCTTTTTACTTTTTTCATTTAATTTCTTTTTTTATTCGTTTTCTTCCTCCTCCTTTTCCATCATCATCATCATTATCATCATTGTCATTTTTTTTTATTGTCATTGTTGTTATTATCGTTATCGTTGAATTTTTATCATATTAATGACGTTGTCTGATCCAAAATTAATTTAGATATGTTTTTGTTCATGATTCAGTCTTGTTTGTATGCTTGTTTTCGAACTAAATTTGCATGTCGCAATCATTAAGTAATTTCGGTATAAAGACTAAGAAATTTATATATATTTGTTATGAAATTTCAGTATATTTTTATTCTGAAAAGTTTTGCATAATTCAAAACTTAGCACAACGATGAGGGGTCCAACCTTTCATTCTTCAAAATGAGGGAAAATATTATCTACAATCCAACTAAAAAGCACACGATTTATCCGATTATTCCTTCAGATTAACTTGCTAATAACATGTAGCAGTACTAAAATGTTAATCATTCTATAACTACTTACATTAGGCCATAATAAATTATTTTAGGTCTTGCAACAGCTTCTTCGTCTTCATCATCTTTTTTCTTCTTCTTCATCTTTTTCTTCTTGTTTTACCTTCTCAAATTTCTTCTTGTTTTACTCTCTTAACAAGAATAAAAACAATGAATTTACATTCATTCAACTAAAAAAAAAGAAGAAAAAAACAAGAAAAAGATACAGCAGTAAAGATGATATTTTTGTGTATTTGTATCAAAGTTTTGGTATAAAAACTAAGAAATTATGTATATTTGTTAAAAAATTTCAGTGTATTTTTATTTTGATACGTTCTGCATAATTTAAAACTCTCCCTCTTCCTTTTCCTCATTTTCTACTGCTGTTTCTTCTTCTTCTTATTTTTTATCACTATCTTTTTTTTTCTTATTTATCTTTTTCTTTTTGTTTTATCTTCTTAAATTTTTTCTTGTTTTACTCTCTTAGTAAGAATAAAAAAATTCAAATAAAGAAAAAGAAGAAACATATAATGCTACAAATTTATTAGCAAGAGGATAAACCTACATTCATTCAACTAAAAGAAAGAAAGAAATAAAGACAAAAATAAAAAAATACAGCATTAAAGAAAACATTTTTGTGCTTTTGTAGCAAAGTTTTGATGTAAAAACTAAGATATTTATGTGTATTTATTAATAAATTTCAGTGTATTTTTATTCTGATAAGTTCTGCATAATTTAAAACTCTTCTTCTTCCTTCTTCTCATCTTCACTGCTTCTTCTTCTTTTTCATCATCATCATCATCATCATCTTTTTCTTATTTATCTTTTCCTTCTTATTTTACCTTCTCAAGTTTTTCTTGTTTTACTCGCTTAACAGTAATAAAAACAAAAAAATCAAACAAATAAGAAGAAGAAACACATAATACGACAAAATTATTAGGAAGAGAAGGAGCCTACATTCATTTAACTAGAAGAAAGAAAGAAATAAAGAAAAAAAGAAGAAGAAAAAATGCAGCATTAAAGAAGTTATTTTTTTGCTTTTGTACCAAAATTTCGGTGTAAAAACTAAGAAATTTATGTGTATTTGTTAAAAAATTTTGGTGTATTTTTATTTTAATAAGTTCTGTATAATTTAAAATTCTTCGTCTTTCTCGTTCTTTTATTCTGCTGCTTCTTCGTCTTTTTCTTTTTATTTCATTTTTTCATAATTCTTCTTATTTCACTCTCTTAAGGGGAATAAAATAAATAAAAAAAGAAAAATTAATGCTGCAAAATTACTAGGAAGAAAAGAGAAAAAAACGCAACAATAACAACAATAATAAAAGAACGACGATGGAAAGAAATCACGCGGAAAAGAAGAAGAAACGCGACGAAGAAGAAGGAGGAATGTAAAGAAAAAGAAGAAAGAATGTGAAAGAGAAGAATATGTTCGCGTTAGTGAAGCGCGTATATACACGCTGCATATAATAAAAATAAATTTTGTTGAATTTATGCTAATTTAATTACACTTAATTAAAAAAATAAAAAATGTAACAGAATTATTAAATTTTAAGTACAAATTAAAATACAAATCAACAGATTATATTATAATGATGCATGCCAAGAGAGTACCTGCGAAGATGTATCGTAAAAATAAAATATAAAATATAGAATACTAAAATTAACCGCATCCTAAGTTCCTAATTGAAAAGGGGTACCTAAGTTGTTTTCCTTTTATAAAAAATAATAAAAAATCTTTAAATAATATAAAATTTAAATTTAGAATTCAAGTTGTCCAATTTCACATTATTTATCTGACTGGTCCGTATTTATAGAAGGAATCAATGACGCCACGCTGTGCAATTATTTTAAGTTTATAATCATACACTATATGTGTGGGAATAGTCGAATAGATTTTTTTAATTATTAAAAAAAATTGAGAATATAAAATGTAATTTTTAATTTTCATTATTTTTTTATATTTATTATTAGTTCTATTTATAAAATTAATAATAAAATATCATACTTTACTCTCGTAATTATTTAAAAAAATTGAAAAAATCTATTTTATATATTTGTCAATTGAATGAAACAAAACATAAAATAAAATAAAAGTTTATAAATCAAACATATAAAATAAGCTACAATAATGAATAATGTAGTACAGGCTATGTAGCATAATCGTGACACACAAATGACAGGAACCAATCTCAAAGATTTGCTGAATTTTTCGTTTATTGAGAATTGTATTTCTTTATTATTGGTTGCTTTTAGTTTAGGCCTAACTCTTCAGGAAACAAATGGACACAAACAATGTGAACCCATTTTTTTCTAGAAAAAAGGGGACAAATTTGTTGAATCATTAATTATGCCATCAGCATCATTTACCTTAAAAATAAAAATTTTGCTATATCAGCTAAAAATAATAAGTAATACAGAACAAATTATTTCTTTTAACAAAAATATTATGCATATACAAAAAATTAATTATTTTATATTTATATATAAATATATATAATGTTTAATTTATTTTAATTTATTTATATTTTAATATATATTATACAAATAACTAATTTTATAGTAATTTTTTATACATAACAAGTGTTCTTTTAATAGTTTTCTAGTTTGTGATATTATTTTGTACTCGAAGTTTTTGAAAGTTGAATAAATTTAAAAATTGAATATAAACAATATGTTAAATTTTTAAAACTAAAAAATACGTATATTCAAAATTAAAAAAAAGGAAAACAAAATTACAAATATATGTTAATTAATTTTATCAAAACAATAATTTTGACTTATCAGTCATACGAAATTTTGAATATGTTATACTAGCATATTATTCATATACTTATTAAGAAAAAAGATATTTAGGTGAATTTTATACGAGTATCATGATATTATGATTATGAAAATATTGAAAATATCTAAAAATTTAATTAAACTTAAAATTATAATTTTTATTATTTGATAATAATATTTTTAATTTGATTGAATTTTTTTTAAAAATAAAAATATGATCAAATAATAATAAACTATAACTTTAATTTTAATAATATTTTAAAATATTACCAAAATCTCATAGTTACTATAACCACCTTGATAACAAATATTGTAGCATTCACCATTCGCCAATATAATTACGTGATATTATAAAATGTTTAATAACAAAAATCCGTTTTCGAAACTGGAAAACAGCCGTTAAAGCTGTTTAATACTTTTCCACCCATCACAAGAATACTTCACAGTTGTCGGCATTTGATAGATAGTAAATATTACGGTATTTAAAAAGTAGTGTCTATTTATTAAAAAAAATTAAAAAATAATATTTAATTTAAAAGATATAATAATAAATAATTTTTAAAAAATTAAAATTTATTATAAAAAAATAAATTAAACAAAATTTAGACACTAATTTGTAGACACCATAAAATTAGTCTCGATAAATTTTCAAATTGGATGTAAAGAGAAAAGCAAACCAAAGAGAGGACAGAGGGAATGAATCACACAAATCTGATGTTAGCAAAGCCAATTCAACCAAGAACTCTTGTAATTTTATATTTTGATTATGATAATTTTTTATATGTTAAAATTCGTAAATTAAATAGTCGGATCGATAAAACTTAATAGTTTTATGAAAAATGGTTTATTGATATAAGTATGTTTATAAAACTAACTATAATATAAGTGGATCGCTATCCTAAATTTTATTTCATTTATTGAAGTTAAATATAACGGAGAAACGATCCAATATTATATTAGATTCATATAATGTATTTATTATTAATCTATTTATTTCACAATTTTTTACCATTAAATTTGTTTTTTTTAAGAAACTAGTTGTATAAATAAAAAATGTTGCATTATCCAAAGTTAAGAATTTAATTTAATGTACTAATAATATAAAAGAATTATATATATATATAATTAAAAAATAGAATAATTTACCTAACTAATAAAATTTTTCAATGTTAGCCAACAGATAATCAATTATAATTTTAAATATTATATTTTAAATCTTAAATTATAAATTTTAAATTTCAATAATATAAAAATAAAAAAAATTAACAAATATATTCATGAAAGATCACACACTACATAAAATTATACACAAATTATTTAATGAGTTAAGTATACATATAAATTGTACGCTTGTCACATCCACCATTCTATCAATAGAAGAATGTTGTTAGTATAACTATGTTACTGTTAGTAGAACTGCTAAATTACGTTTTTTCTCACTCTAATATTATGCAATGAATGATATGACTATATGGTGATTAGTTAGATATTTAATTAAGATATTTAAATTAAAAATAAATAAATAGGTCTCTAAATTTTTTTACAGACATTTTTGTTCTCGAGAATTAGAACCCTTCCAAAATTTGGACAAATTTATCTTTCTGTTGAAGTGACTCCATTAAATCCGACAGAAAAATCTAATGTGGTTCCCGTTGTGTTGACCTGGCCGTTAGGGGAGCACACATGGCATGAACCTTTTTAAAATAGAACATATACGTCATCGCACTCCAAAACAACGCTGTTTTACCAAGAGCCCCAATCTTTCAAATTTACTAACCGTAATCTTTTAAATGCATAGAAAGGGTGAATGAAAAGGGACAGCATTTCGTCCCATGGTATCTGATAAAGTATCATCAAGTTCAAAAAAGAGTGGAAGTGGAGAAAGACAAGACCAGTTCGTTGCGAGCTCGGGTCTTAATGCAAGAGACGAAAAATATGGCGTCTCACCAAAGTGCTTTTGTGGAGTATATACAATCATGTTCATGTCAAAGACGAGCAGTAACCTTAACAGATTATTTCTAGGGTGTCCATTCTATAAGGTAAGTAAAGCAACTATGTGTGTTTGTATTAGAATTTATCCTCAAATGCCAAATTATTTCTGAATTGTGTGGATTGATGTGTAGGTAAGACAGCCATATTGCAAGTATCTTTAATGGTTTGATGAGCACATTACAAGATTTGGGATTACTAATACAAGGTATTTGGGAGAGAAGGATACTAAGAATGTTGAAGAGCATCACGAGAAGCAAGATATGGAAAACAAAATCACATGTTTGGAGAAGAGGATGATTGCTTTAAAGATGAAACAAACCCAATAAGATAGTGCAACTGTGTTATTTTTAATTGTTCGGAGTGTAACTACTTTAAAGTGTAGTAATTGATCAATAATTGAACAAGACAAATGTGCTGATTTCTTTTAAGATAAATGAAATATGCCATTTTTATAAATGATTTAAATACTCTATTAAAGTGATAGCTTGTATGTTGCAATGTATGTATAAAATTAAAGTTGCCAAAACAACAGCTAAATAAACATTCAAGAACAAACATTAAAATTGTGAAATTAAACATCCAAGTTTATAACTAATACAAAAAAAAAAAAGAAAACTAGTTTACCAGTAATGTATATGGCTATATGGTATGTTACCATTAATAAGTTTCCTATGACAAAAATTCAGTAACACAAAACAAGTAACAAAAAAAGACAATTGTATTTAGAATTTGCCATAAACTATTACAAAAATATACATTTAGCACAAAATAACATAATGGCATAACTCTTCACTTGTTTGTCTTCTTAGATGGTGGGTTGGGAATGAACTTGAACAATTTGGTTCTGACAGTTCTTGCAACTGTTAATGTCTCTTTGGATGTTGATGCACATGGTAATGTTGTTGGTGTAGCATTTTGACTTTATGCTGGATACTGTTAGATGGGATTGGATCTTGGGTAAGTGGAGCTGGTGGCCTGAAAACTTTCTACTTTAGTTTGAACTTTGATTGTTTTGGCCAAATTTTGTCATTGACCATGGATGAAATTTTTTCTAGAGGTTTAAATGGAGGGGTTGATGTAGGAGCCAATTGCCTGGATTGAGTAATTGTTGGCCCTGGTGGTACTATCAAAAGTGTGGTCATTGTTGTTGTTCTTGGACTTGTTGTAACATTTGAAGGACTTGAAAAAGACACATTCAAAACCTGGATTACAAACACTAAAACATGACAAAATAATTCATATTACAACAATTAATCAATAAATTTACCAAACAATGACAATGAAAAATAATGCATCATTACAATAGGCTATTATTGCTGACTTGTTGAGCTTCTTAGTTGGCTCTTAGAAGTATCTTGGGCATAGAAGTGTAATAGATTATTACCTATTGTATGTTGTATTTAGACAACATAATTCCTAATGTGTATTGTACTAAGACAGATTAATCTCTAAGCATTTATGATGTAGACACAAAAAATCTATAATCCTTAAAATGAAGTTACATCTGGTGGAAAAGCTGATTGTGACAATGAAAGCACAAGGAGGTGCTAGCTCCTTTCTTCTTAGGTCTTTTTGTCTTTGGCTTCCATTGAGGTTGGAAGGAGCTCCTTTACAAATTTTATAGTTGTGCCCTTTTTCACTACATTTGCTGCAAGGCACAAAGAATAATTTCTTTAATTTGTCTCCTTGCATGAATGGTTCAACTGGATCCTTCTGCCTATTGTGCACCTTAGCCTGTCTAATTAGTTTTTTGATGATGAGTGGATCTGATTGTGATAATTCAGATTTTGGCCAAAATTATGCACTTGATACAGGTTAAATTTAATGTACATACATCCTTTGGATTGACTCCATACATAGCTAGGGGTGCACATAATCTTGTGGCAAATCACGTCTTTTCTTAATGGCAGCAAGTGCATGTATGCAAGGCATGCCTGAAATAATGAAAAAAGTCAAACAATGATAACATAAAAAATAATGACATGGTTTACAAGTGATAAAGTAACTACAGTAGGTACCAGTCAATTGTCATCTGTTGCAAAAGTAAGTATGCTTAATGAGATCTACATCCACTTTGGTTGCTTTGCGACTCACCTCAAACCTCTTCCGTTCATTATCACCACCCCATTCTGCCATCCATTTAGTACTAATTTTGATGAGCCTTTCCATCCTCTTTTACTGAACTGGTGCTAGCTTGTCAGGATGGTTGTTTAGTACTTGTCTGTGGTTCACCATCCTCCTCATGAGATAACACCTAATTTCTTAACACATAGTTAGAATAGGCTTGCATCTGTAGTTTACAATCTTTGCATTAAAGGTCTCACACATGTTATTTGTGAGGTTATCTACCTTTGGACCATATGAGAAGTAAGCCTTTATCCATGTTTTTAGCTCAAACTTACTGAGGTATTTCCAAACACCTTGATTAACTCTCTTCAATTTTTTCATGCATTTTCTAAATTCTAGTGCAGTAGTGCACCTAGCAGACTCTCGGACAACCTCTCTGATGTATAAGTCTTTAAATTGATTGATGAAATTTTTTCAAATGTGCATCATGCAATTGTGTAGTTTTTGCATGTAGCATGACCTCCTTTAGAACAGACAATAAACCTTACATTAAGGAGGATTAGGAAAAAATTTCAGCCATCTACTCACAAAGCAATCATAATATAAAGTAAATTATCATATGTAAAGTAAACATAACAAGTGCAAGATTAACTTTATCTTCTATTGGTCTAACATAAAATTCTAACCATAGTTTGTAACATCTCTAAGTCCTCCTGAAGAAGTGTGAGGTACCACTTCCAGGCATCCTTGGTTTCAGATCTTGAAACCCCATATGCAACAACATAAAACTGGTTGTTTGCATCCTGCACCACTACTGCTAGAAGCCAACCCCTATATTATGTTTTAAGAAAACAACCATCTAAATATAACAAAGACCTACATCCACTTTTGAATCCTTTTTTACAAGCATTTAAGCATATATATAATTTATTAAATACAGGGGGAGCTTATGGAATTGGCATGAGCTCTAATCGGGCTGTTGATCCTAGATTGCTAATGAGGATCTGATCAGCATAATCCTTAAGCCTCTTGTATTGTTCCCTTTCATTGCCTATAAACTTTTTTCTTGCCTCCTTTATTGTTCTGTAAACCATTTTAAGGTGGGGACACAATGAAAATTCTTCTCTAAAAAATTTAGTTGCCTCTTTTGTGTTCATGTGTGGTTGGATAGACATTCTCTTCTCAGTTTTCTTTCTAATCCAATACTAATCAGCTGCATTACTACCTAAATCCCTTGCAAATGTGTGTTCGCGCTGGTAGGTCTTGATTTGATAATATTGCAGAGTCTTGTTGTATGACAAATGCACCAAGAAAGACACTCTTTATCTTTGCAACCCACTCTGACTCTCTCTTTGTCATTCTTGATCCACTTCAACTCCCTATCCTCAGCAATGAATGAGTCTTTTACCACCTTAAACCTTTTAACGTGGCAAACCTAGTTCTTAACTCAAATCTGCCCTCACCAAAAGCATACTCATCATCAAACTCAGGAAATTAATTCTTGTTGCCTTCATCATATGATGATATGGGAGTATGCAAATTTTCATACTTATACTCAATTATGATATTTTCTAGATCTATTTGGACTTCACTGATGTAAAATTCACCTGTCACTACATTATTAGGCTGTACATTAAACCCATTACTTCCATCAAATTACTCATTAAGCCCATCAACCCCATGAGTTTCACCTTCACCATTTGTTCCAACATTAGCATTCCTACTGTTTTCACCTTTTGTCTTCACCCTATCCCATGTTGCATATTTTTCTTTCCCACATTAGAGTTTGTCTTTAAACCTTGCTTTTTTGCAACTGGTTTCTTTGGGTCACTACTTTCTTTTTACCCTTCAGACTTCTTTTTCTTTTACCACCAGCAACCCTTCCACTACTGTCAGTTTCAGTACTATCACTTTTAAATTCAGCTGGTAGAGGTTTATACAACACATCCTTTATGTTCTCGTACCCATCATCTGAGGAGTAGGATGTCTTAAGTTCCTCTAAAGTATCATCTATGTCCACTGTGATATCACTGTCCTTGCCATGATTATCAACAACCACAGGATCATCGATAGGGTAGTCAAAGTATATGTGGAACTCAATGATAAACCATAATTTTATGCTAAATTTTGGATTGCAATGAGTGAATTTTATCAACTTATCTTGCATTTATTCAGTAAAATAGCATAGTTTTGTGAATTTCTTCTAATTGTGCTTAATGATTAAAAACATATTTTTTAGGCTCTTAAATTACTAAATTTAATTCATTTATATTTCATTCGATGTCTTGATATGTTTGTTGAGTGATTTCAAATTTAGAAGGCAAGGATGACTTGAAGAAGTGAAGAAAGAAAGTATGTAAAAGTGGAGAATTCATGAAGAAATGAAATTTTGAAAATCTACACAGTTGTACGTACACATGCCTCATGCGTACGCATGATTGTCAGCATGTGATTTCACTTAAGTAAACACGTGGATCATGATTTCAGGCGAATTTTGGCTCAATCCAATTCATTTCTGAAGTATTTTGAAGGCAAGACCAAGGAAGGATCAACCAACTAGTCATAGAATAATTTAGAACCATATTTTAGGATAAAATTTAGAGAGAAAAGCTCTCTCTTTTCTCTAGAATTTAGGATAGTTTTAGGTTAAATTCTCTTAGATATAGATTTTAATTCTTATTCTTGAGTAGTTCTCTTTATATTTTCTTGTTCTATTGTCTCAATTTGCCTAGTTTCTCTTGTTAGTTCCTTTATTTTGTCTATTTTAGTTTATGAACTCTCTTGTTAATTTTAATTTCCTTGAATGCAATTTGAGGTTTTTCATGTTTAATATTTCTTATTTGATTGGTTATTGTTGCCTTCTTGTTTTGGTACTTGTAGCATTTATAATTATTGCAATTTGTCATATTTTACTTTTGTGCATGCTAAGTGTTTGATGATATGCTCCTCTTAGTTTTAGAGTAGATTTTTGTATTCTTTTCTTGGGTTGGTAATTTGGGTGACCTTGAGTTACTAATGTCCAAGTTGATTGATAATTTAGAGATTTTGATTAATCTTGTTTCCATTGACGCTAGTCTTTCACTAAGTTGATTAGTGAGTTGGTTAGAACTTATGGATTAGGATTATTTAAGCCCATTTAACCTTCCTCTGATATTGGGGATGATAAAATGGGTTCGCTCTTTGTAATTATCATGTTCTGGTAAGTAACAAGAAAAGTGATCCTTAATCATCAACCCTTGCAAGATCTTTCTTAGTTAATTTTTTTAATTGTCATAGTTTATTGATTTTGATATTTAGTTATTATTTCCTTCTTTAATTTCTTTAATTTCTTAATCATTTCGCATTGATTGAGAGTTATTTGTTGGTTTGGACTATATTTACAATGCAATTCTTTTTGTGAAAATTTTAAACTGACATTTGGCTCGCATCAAGTTTTTGGCGCCGTTACCAGAGAGTTGCAATATGTGCTTGTTATTGGTTATTGTGAATATGTGAATAGTGTGAATAGCTTACTTTTTACTTGATTTTTTATTTTTCTAGTAGCTACGAGTTTATTTTTCTTTGCTTTTTGATACTCTTTGTTTTTATTTTTTCTCTTCCTTATGAATTCTTATCCTTTTGGTTTCAGGTATGGTTGTGAAAATACTACAGAAAACGACAATTTCAATGACAATTTTCACAATGGAAGGAATTACCAATTGAGAGAAGAGCCACATGCACATATACAATCCTCATGGCAATCTCCTCCTCCACCCTACTATAATTATAATCCTTCCTGTGGTGCATACCAACTTAATGACTATGGTGGTCATTACTATGATTATAAACCTCAACTACCATATTTATATGATCACCATTCTCAACATTTCTCTCAACCACAATACTCTCAAATCACATCCCACTTCCACCAAATATCTTCACATGATCCAAATCTATATCCTCCTTATGAACACCCTTTTGACCATTATGAACGAGCACCCATTGAACCACCACCGTTCCAACATCATTACTCCCACAACCCTCTAAACTATCACCTCCTGATGTGCGGAAAATGATCCGACACAAAACTCACCGGCAAGTATACCGGGTCGCATCAAGTAATAATAACTCACATGAGTGAGGTCGATTCCACAAGGATTGAAGGATTGAGCAATTTTAGTTTAGTGGTTGAATTAGTCAAGCAAACAAGTGTTGATTGTGTGAAATTGTGTTGGCAGAAATTAAATTGCATAGAATGTAAAAGGGAGTGGGTGAATTGCAGGAAATTAAAGAGAACTGAAATTAAAGTGCTGAATCTTAAAGAACGAGAAATTAAATGGCAAAAACTTAGAACGCAAGAAATGTAAATTGCAGAATCTTAAAGTGCAAGAAATGTAAATGGCTTGAATTATAAAGGGAATCGGGAAGTGGAATTTGCAGAAATTAGACAAGGAAAAGTAAATTTCAATAAACAGAAAAGTAGAAGAGGAATTAAAATGAACTGGATCTCAACTGGAAATGTAAATGAACTTGGAGACGCATTCAACAGAGAAATTAAAATGAAAACTCCAGATCTCAGGACCCAAGAGACTAGATAACCAAGTCTAGATCTCAATGCCTTCCTAGATCAAAATTCAGAATTCAATTGCAAGAAATGTAAATATCAAGCAGTAGAAAGAAAATGATCTAGGTGTTAGGAAGAAATCAATTCTTGAACCGGGCCATGTAGCTTTCACGTTTGAGCCAACGTTTGAGGCAAACGTTGACTCAAACGTGCCATGTGAAAATTATGCAGCCAAGCCCATTTGCTGTCATCCACGTTTGGCTCAATGTTTGAGGTTAAACATGAGCTCAAACGTGGATCCTCCCAAGCTCCCTTTTTGGCCAACGTTTGGCCTAACGTTTGAGGAAAATGTTGGCGCAAACGTGGCTCATCTAAACCATCAATCAGGGGTGCTTTGCCATGCTCTTCCTTGCCAAAATGTAGCCAATGTTTGACCTCACGTTTGAGGCAAACGTTGGCTCAAACGTTGCCGTGCCAGGAGCTCCAATTTCCTTCTTTTTGGCGCCAACGTTTGACCTCATGTTTGAGGCAAACGTTGGCGCAAATGTTGCCTTCCCCTGCTTCTTTTCTTAGCCAACGTTTGCCTCAACGTTTGAGGCAAACGTTGGCGCAAACGTTGAGGCTTCCCTGGGTGTTGATTTCAGCCAACATTTGACCTCACGTTTGAGGCAAACGTTGGCGCAGGCGTTGCTTCTCCCAGGGGCTTGTTTTCATCCAACGTTTGGCCTAACGTTTGAGGCAAACGTTGGCACAAACGTTGGCTTCTTCCAGGGCATTCTTCATCTTCTTTTCACGTTTGAGTTGACGTTTTCCTCAAACGTTGGCTCAAACGTAAATCTCTCTTTCCAAGCCCCTTTTTGCAACCTCCTTCCACGCTTTGTTTCACCTATCATCAATCAATCAAAAACATCAAAGCTATGCTTCAAATCATGAGATTGTTTCTCTTCCATAATATATGACAATTATAGCACAAAATCTCATGAAAATGCATCATTTTATACATGATTGATTGAGTCAAAGATAACATGAATTTCAACCCAATTGGCTTACTTATGGCTTAAGAAAGTGCATAAAACTAAATGAAAACAAAGAAAAAAAACTAGTGAAACTAGGCTAAGATGACTTGTCATCACAACACCAAACTTAAAACTTGCTTGTCCTCAAGCAAGAACAGAATTATTACTCAAAATTTCTATCAGATTAGCATGGATTGAAGAATGACATGTAACGCTCTGTGAGTGAAGTGATTAATTGACAGTGGAGTGAACTCTGAATCATATGTTTATGCAAGGGCTTCAGTGTTTACTAGTCCCTACATCTTGGAAGTCTTAGGTCTTAGGAATTTCACCCAAATGATATTATGGAGATCTCTTTATAGATAATCACCTTGAAGCAGCTTATGATTTCTGTGTTTTGGGACTCTAAGTGTCATGTCTCAAAGCGGCTTTTTAGATAAGGTTTCAATCAATACTCCTAAACCAGTTGGTTTTAAGGTATTAGGTGTTAAAGCACCCCAAAGGATTTACTTGCTCAATGGTGGACGAAATTGTGATCACTATCTTTCAAGTTGTTTGTCTTTGTATGAAATCATTATTATGGCACTGGTTGAATTCACAACTCCGTTCAACTAACCAGCAAGTGTACTGGGTCGTCCAAGTAATAAACCTTACGTGAGTAAGGGTCGAATCCATAGAGATTGTTGGTATGAAGCAAGCTATGGTCATCTTGTAAATCTCAGTCAGGCAGATTAAAGGGTAATTGTGATTATTGGAATAAATAATAAATAAAAAGGAATAATAAAAGGGATAGAATACTTATGCAGATTCATTGGTGGGAATTTCAGATAAGCGGATGGAGATGCTGCATGGCTCAAGGACGCCTGCTCTCCTGCTACTTCTGCTCAATCCTTCTTACTCCTTTCCATGGCAAGCTTTGTATAGGGGTTCACCATCAGCTGTGGCTACTTTCATCCTCTCGGGA
>NC_029775.3:17728866-17730286 GCF_000817695.3 Arachis duranensis
GTTACGTCGTCATTCTTCGAATAAAGTATGGACTATTATATATTGCTGGAAAGCCCTGGATGTCTACTTTCCAACGCCGTTGAGAGCGCGTCAATTGGAGTTCTGTAGCTCCAAAAAATCCATTTCGAGTGCAGGGAGGTCAGATTCCAACAGCATCAACAGTCCTTTTGTCAGCCTTCTTCAGAGTTTTGCTCAAATCCCTCAATTTCAGTCAGAATTTACCTGAAATCACAGAAAAACACACAAACTCATAGTAAAGTCCAGAAATGTGAATTTAACATAAAAACTAATGAAAACATCCCTAAAAGTAGCTTAAACTTACTAAAAACTATCTAAAAACAATGCCAAAAAGCGTATAAATTATCCGCTCATCACTCAAGCCTCTCTCCTTGACACATCTCGACCACAAGCATTTACTAGGATACTAACTCTTTGAATTTTCTTCTTTCCTGCCTAGTAATTGATGCTCAGAGCCTTGGGCCATAAGGGAGTGCTTTTGCACTTGAGCCTAGCCTTGACTTCTAAGTGTTTTGTTTTCAAGCATTTGGCTCGATACATAAACACCACAAGCACTTAGCAAATAAATTGCCATTGGTACTCAGAGCCTTCAGCTTTCTCATTCTTTCCCTTTTTATTTTATTCAAAAATATTTTTTTTCTTTTTTTTTTCGCTTCTTGGATCAAAAGATGTCTGAGAATCTCCACAATACTTCTTTGAATTCTATTTCCTGCCTATGAGCTCCCATGCAGGTTTTCACAAACATGCAACCTCAATACACATTCTTACAACCAGAACCACCACTTCCCTTAATCTTTTGCTTACCTCACGATAAATTTTTGATTCCTCAATCCTTCTCTTCAAAGTAATGTTTTCTATTTGTATTTTTCCAATCCTTGAGTGCAAGCAAATTTTCAAGTGTATGGTTGACGATTGGATTTTTGACGGTTTAGAATTTCACTAATAAAATCTCGTTGTAAAGTATAGTTTCTAAACCAAACAATAATCCTTTCGTACAAAAAGTTGTTTGTCACTAGTACAAACCCCTAAATTTTATAAACCGAAGTATTGGACCTCGGGTCGTTCTCCCTAGGAATTACAATGAAGTGTCTTGTTATTGGTTTGAGTTATTTTGGGGTTTTGATAAGAGGCATGAAAGATAAATGGCAAGAAAATAAACTAACAACTATGAAAGGCTCTTGGCAAGGTATGAAAACTAGAAGTTCTATCCTAGTTATCCTTTTCAATTGTGATGAGAATTGTTCATTGCTCCCACTTAGTCAACCCTTACTAGGTAAAGGAAAGTCAAGTAGATGAATCAATTTGATTCCTCAAGTCCTAATCAATCCTAAAGGAAAGACTAGCTTTAGAGGCATTCAAATCAATTAGCAACTTCTAATTATCAATCAACAAAGGAATTAGA
>NC_029775.3:17731308-17735137 GCF_000817695.3 Arachis duranensis
TAATTCCAAACCACAATTGTATTGAATTATCAAAAAGAATTTAAACTTGCAAGAATATAGATAATATAGGTGAACACATGTAATTGAACTTTTGAACCCTCACCGGATGTGTATCCGCTCTATTCACTCAAGTGTTTAAGGGTTAATCACTCAATTCTCTTCTAATCAAGCTTTCCAAAATTTGATTTTCTTCTAACAATCAACATTTATTCAATGCATGCATACATTCATCATGAGGTCTTTCATTTAGGTTGTAATGGGGTCAGGGTCAAGGTAGGATCATTTATGGTTAAGTGGACTAGGATTTGAATCTTTGATTAGCATAGACTTTCCCACCTAACCTATATAATGACCTATACAAATTCAAACTATTCTAACTACCCATTCTTCACTTTTTCTTACATACTCATGCATTCTTATTTGATTCATAACACCTATGCACTGATTCCTTTTTATTGACTTCACTTTGGGGCAATTTGTCCCCTTTTTATTATTTTCTTTCTTTTGTCTTTCTTTTTCTATTCTTTTTTTTTTCTTCTTTTTTTTTCTTTTCTTTTCATCATCATTTTTTTCTTTCATTTCTTTTTCTTTTGTCAAACTATATACAAGAATATCAATGCATAAGGTCTATTCATTTAATCAATACATGAGTATGTACCCAAATTCCTGAACATGAAAGTGTACTACCCCTTTTATCCCATCCAATGTTCCCAAGCCTCACCAACTTTGAATAATAAGCACTCTCACTAGCCTAGGCTAATCAAAGATCCAAACAAGGACTTTTCATTGGTTTTCCGCCTTAGGCTTGTAATGAGCTAAATTGAGAATAAGTTGGTTAAGCATAGGCTCAAAATTGGCTAACAATGGAGAATAAAAGGTTGGCTATTTGGGTAAGTGGCTAATGAAGTAATGGCCCCAATCATATAAATGCATAGATACAAGAAATAGATGGACATATAGAATCAAGCAAATCAAGGATTACAATCATAAAAAGAGAGCAATTTCACACAAGAATGGAAAATAAGTGGTTATAAAATGTAACCACATCAATAGGCTCAAATCTCACAAGCTTGTGTTCTTAGCTCAATACATGCTTCATAAAGTATGAAATTCAAGCAAGTTTTACCAAAAATTTCTTTCAATCAATTGGGTTAATGCCCTATATTTAAACTTCTTGGAAACTTTCAATGTTTGACTAGGCATTGTTGTGATTGAAAAATTCAAAAATTTTTCTTAGTTCACCCTTTCCTTTTTCACTTAAAATCACTTTCTTATGCAAAAAGGGTGACTAAACAATTCAAGTATGATTTCTAATCACAACCACAAACTAAAAGCAAAGATAAGCAAAATGTATAAAGAAAAATAAAGATCCAACTAAAAGTACGAAATCTATCATCCAAAATATCTAAAAATATCCAAAAGCATCAAAGTAACTAAAATCCAAAATAAGCAATAAAAGTGTCTAAAGTAAACTAGAAATGCATCAAGCTATATACAAAAATGTGCAAAACAAGATAACTAGGCCGAAAAAGTTCACCGGTTCCCAAATAGTGCTACCGGTGCCCTCCCCACACTTAAAATCAAGCATCGTCCTCGATGCTAAACCGGAGGATCAGTGGGAGGTACAACGATAGGCTCTGGCTCTGGCCTAACCGCAATTATTTCTATCTAACCTAGCATACAAAATTTGAATTTGAACTAACTAACATACAATAGACTAACTAACATACATGAACAATAAAAAGAAAAAACAGAAAAATACAGAAACGGAGCAGGAACCTGGGAGCAGTGAAGAACTAAGAATGGAAAGGGAACTAGGGGGGAAAGGCAGTGCCAGGAGCAACAGAGGCAGCACGTGCGCCGCCGTGGACGGTGGCCGGAAAGGGTGAGTGGCTGCGGTGGTGGAGGTTCGGCCAGGAGAAAGAGGAGAGAGGGAAAGAATGAGAGAGAGAGAGTGAGAGAGGAAAGAGCGGGAGGGGAAAGAGAGAGATGGCTGCCGGCGGTAAAGACGGGGGCGGCGGAGATGGTGGCGCGGTGGAGGTTTGGCCGGGAGGAGGAAGAGAGAGTAAGTGACTGAGGGGGAGGAGGAAGTGAATGAATGAGAGAAGGAAGGGCGGGGATGATGATGGTGGCGGTCGCGGTGGTGGCTGACGGCGTAGCAGAGGTGGTTATGTGGGATGAGAGGAGGAAGAAGGAAACGGAGGTTGAAGAAGGGAAGTGCGCGACTGCGCAGTGTGCGTCGCGCATTAGGGTTATCCTATTTTTAAATCGACGCGAGCGCGCACCTTGCGCGTCCGCGTACATTAAGAAAACTCGGGACCTACGCGTGCGCGTACAACGTGCTTACGCGTGGATGAGTGGAATAGGAAGTGACGCGTGCGCGTACAGCGCGCGCACGCGTGCATACGGTTGGGCTAGAGGCATAGAGGTGGCCCAACGCATGCCTAACTCTCTGGAGAATGGCCTGGAAGTCGCGCATTCAGATCGGCGCGCACGCGGCATGTACGCGTCCGCGCGCAGTGAGAAAATTAGGATGTCCACGCGTGAGCGTGCAGCGCGCTCTAGCGTGGATGGCAGAATAGGTATTTGCGCGTGCGCGTATAGTGCACGCACGCGTGCCTCAGATTGGGCCTGAAGCTTAGAGTGGGCGTGAGGCACGCCCAACTCTCGGGTCCATGGCCTAGAGTGGTGGCAGCACGCATGGACGCGCGCGCGGCGAGTGCGCGTCCGCGTACATTGCTAAGTTATGGAATGGCGCGTTGGCGCGATGTGTGCGCTCGCGCAGGATGAGTTGGGCCTGGGGCCTAAAGCTAGCCCGGAGCCGGCTCAACTCTCTGGAGTTTGGCTCAAAAACCTGCAGCAGCGAATCGGCGCGGACGCGGCATGTGCGCGTCCGCATGAACGTCCATGTTCTTAAAAACGGCGCGCACGCACGTTGTGCGCGTCCGCGTGGATCGAGTTGGGCTCAAAGCATAATGTTTGCCCACGGGAGGCCCAACTCTCTGGTGTTTGGTTCGTGGTGCATGCTTACAAGGACGCTTGCGCGTGCATGGCGCGTTCGCGTCCACCCCCCTTCTTCTTCTCTCCTTTTTTTTTTTTCAGAAAACAAACTGCTGGGTGCTCCCCTTAGTGTTCACAACTCTTATTCACTCAACCATCATACAATTCACAAGAATGCAATTTTGATATTATTCATCTACTACTAAACACAACATGCATATGACTAAGCTAACAATTAAATTGTACAAACAAATTTGTATGAAACATCTACCTACAATGGTAACTCAAATCACTTATTAAGTAAATGTAAAAGATTGGAAAGAGTTTACCATGGTGGGGTGTCTCCCACCTAGCACTTTTAGTTTAAGTCCTTAAGTTGGACAATTGAGAGGCTTGTTGTCATGGTGGCTTATGTTTGTACTCATCCTTGAATCTCCAAGGATCTTTGCTTCTCAATTGGTTGACAGAATTTCCAACCATTTTTATTAAGCTTGGGCAGAATTCTACCCAAAATACGAGTCCCCATATTTGGTCTTCACGTATCAAACCGGGATCCCATATCTTATTTTCGCATCCATCCGTTAGTTGAGTTTCATGATTTTGTCGGATGGGTGGTTGACATAAATGTGGTGAATACACCGAATTCTCTTTACTCCACCAATAATTCCTTTTTGATCCATACAAGGTAATCCTTGTCCCAACATCATCCCTATACCTTGAGACCTTGACCTTAGTGAGCTTAACACCAATTCTCCAACCACTACACAACTCTTTCTTACGTTTAATTCCACAAAGAGTTCTAAGTTGACCATCATTTTCAATCAAACCA
>NC_029775.3:17736271-17736950 GCF_000817695.3 Arachis duranensis
CTCATCTCCTTGCATCATAGGCAAGTTGAACGCCACCCTCACACTCTCCGGACTGAAATCCAAGTATTTCCCCCGAACCATGTAAGATAATTCTTTGGATTCGGGTTCACACTTTGGTCATGGTTCTTGGTGATCCATGCATTGGCATAGAACTCTTGAACCATCAAGATTCCGACTTGTTGAATAGGGTTGGTAAGAACTTCCCAACCTCTTCTTCGGATCTCATGGCGGATCTCCGGGTATTCACCCTTGAGAGGAATCTATCCATCTCCCATGACTCGAAGGTGGAAGCTTTTGCCTTCCCTTTCCTCTTTCTAGAGGTTTCTCCGGCCTTGGATGCCATAATGGTTATGGAAAACGAAAAAGCAACGCTTTTACCACACCAAACTTAAAATGTTTGCTCGTCCTCGAGCAAAAGAAGAAAGAAGAGAGTAGAAGAAGAAGAAATGAGGAAGAGGGAGATGGTGGTGTTTCGGCCAAAGAGGTGGAGAAGTGGTGTTTAGGTTATGTGAAAATGAAGGGTAGAAGAAGGGTATATATAGGAGAGAGGGGGTGAATGGTTCGGCCATTATGGGTGAGTGTGGGAGGGAAAATGGTTTGAATTTGAAGGGTGAGGTTGGTGGGGAGTTATGAAGGATGGATGTGAGTGGTGAAGAGAAAGATGGGATTTGATAGGTGA
>NC_029775.3:17737149-17737370 GCF_000817695.3 Arachis duranensis
ATTCTGGCGTTAAACGCCGGGCTGGTGCCCATTTCTGGCGTTTAACGCCAGGTTCTTGCCCTTTACTGGCGTTTAACGCCAATCTGGTGCCCCTTTCTGGCGTTAAACGCCCAGATGGGTGCCAGACTGGGCGTTAAACGCACAACTGCTAGGCTGACTGGCGTTTAAACGCCAGCAGCATCTTCCTCCAGGGTGTGCTGTTTTTCTTCCTGTTTTTCATT
>NC_029775.3:17737979-17738667 GCF_000817695.3 Arachis duranensis
GGCATGAGGTTTACACTTGACCCTAAGTCACACAAGGCCTTCTTGAAGGTCATGGTGCCTATGGTACAAGGTATAGAAAACTTCCCAGGATCCTGCCTCTTTTGAGGCAATTGCTGCCTAGACAAGTTATCCAGTTCTTTGGTGAGCAAAGGGAGTTCATCCTCCCAAGTCTCATTTCCAAGTAACTTGTCATTTAGCTTCATGATTGCTCCAAGGTATTTAGCAACTTGCTCTTCAGTGACATACTCATCCTCTTCAGAGGAAGAATACTCATCAGAGCTCATGAAAGGCAGAAGTAAGTCCAATGGAGTCTCTATGGTCTCATTTTGAGCCTCAGATTCCCATGGTTCCTCATTGGGGAACTCATTGGAGGTCAGTGGACGTCCATTGAGGTCCTCCTCAGTGGCGTTCACTGTCTCTTCTTCCTCCCAGAATTCGGCCATATTGATGGCCTTGCACTCTCCTTTTGGATTTTCTTCAGTATTGCTTGGGAGAGTGCTTGGAGGAAGTTCAGTAATTTTCTTGCTCAGCTGACCCACTTGTCCTTCCAAATTCCTAATGGAGGACCTTGTTTCAGTCATGAAACTTTGAGTGGTTATGATTAGATCAGAGACCATGGTTGCCAAGTCAGAGGTATTCTGCTTAGAATTCTCTGTCTGTTGCTGAGAAGATGATGGAAAAGGCTTGC
>NC_029775.3:17739486-17741593 GCF_000817695.3 Arachis duranensis
TCCAACCATGTTCTAGCTCTGTCTCTTACAGCAAAAGGGAATAGCATTAGTCTGTAGACCTCAGGGTCAACCCCATTAGTCTTGACTGTGTCACAGATTTGCAAGAACTCAGCTAAAAACTGATGAGGATCTTCCAATGGAAGTCCATGGAACTTGCAATTCTGTTGCATTAGAGAAACTAATTGAGGCTTAAGCTCAAAGTTGTTTGCTCCAATGGCAGGGATAGAGATGCTTCTCCCATAGAAGTCGGGAGTAGGTGCAGTAAAGTCACCCAGCACCTTCCTTGCATTGTTGGCATTGTTGTTGTTTTCGGCTGCCATTTGTTCTTCTTCCTTGAAGAGTTCGTCCAGGTGCTCTAAAGAGAGTTGTGCTTTGGCTTCTCTTAGCTTTCTCTTCAAGGTCCTTTCAGGTTCAGGATCAGCCTCAACAAGAATGCCTTTGTCTTTGCTCCTGCTCATAAGAAAGATAAGGGAACAAGAAAATGTGGAATCCTCTATGTCACAATATAGAGATTCCTTTAGGTGTCAGAGGAAAAGAAGAGTAGAAGACAGAAGTGGAAAATTCGAACTTAACAGAGAAGATAGAGTTCGAATTTTGCCTTAAGGGATAGTGTTAGTCCATAAATAGAAGGATGTGAGAAGGAGGGAAGTTATTTTCGAAAATTAAGTGAAAAATTTGAAAACATTTTTGAAAAACATTACTTAATTTTCGAAAATGAAAATGGAAAAGAAATCAAGTGATTTTTGAAAAAGATTTTGAAATTAGAAATAGTGATTTTTGAAAAAGATTTTTAAATTAGAAATCACAAACATTTGATTGAAAACTATTTTGAAAAAAGATGTGTTTAAGAAGATATGATTGATTTTAAAAAAAAATATGATTGAGAAGATATGATTTGAAAACATTTTAAAAAGATTTGATTTGAAAATTATAAACTTGACTAACAAGAAAAGATATGATTCAATCATTAAACCTTTCTCAACAGAAAAGGCAACATACTTAAAATGTTGAATCAAATCATTAATTGATAGTAAGTATCTTTAAAAATGGAAAGAGATTGGTTTTGAAAAAGATTTGATTGAAAAATTGATTTGAAAAAGATTTGATTTTGAAGAGATTTTGAAAACTTGAAAAAAAATTTGATTTTGAAAACAAAATCTTCCCTTCTAGCCATCCTGGCGTTAAACGCCCAGAATGGTATCCATTCTGGCGTTTAACGCCCAAAATGCTACCCTTTTGGGCGTTAAACGCCCAACCAGGTACCCTGGCTGGCGTTTAAACGCCAGTCTGTCCTTCTTCACTGGGCGTTTTGAACGCCCAGCTTTTTCTGTGCAATTCCTCTGCTGTATGTTCTGAATCTTCAATTCTCTGTATTATTGACTTGAAAAGACACAAATTAAAAATATTTTTGGATTTTTAATAATAAGGACAAACCAAAATGCAACAAGAATCAAATAACAATGCATGCAAGACACCAAACTTAGCAGTTTGTATACTACTGACACTAACAAATTAGAAATGCAAATGAGACACACAGAACAATCAAGTCAATAGAATTTCAAAGATCAGAGCAAGTAAATCATCAAGAACATCTTGAAGATCACTAAGACATATGAATGCATGCAATTGACACCAAACTTAGGATGAGACTCTAGACTCAAACAAGAAATATTTTTGGATTTTATAATTTTGTAAATTTTTTTGTGTTTTTCGAAAATTAAGTGGGAAAAAGATATCAAAATTCTTAATGAGAATTCCAGGAATCAGTGCAATGCTAGTCTAAGACTCCGGTCCAGGAATTAGACATGGCTTCACAGCCAGCCAAGCTTTCAAAGAAAGCTTCGGTCCAAGACACTAGACATGGCCAGAGGCCAGCCAAGCCTTAGCAGATCACTGCTCCAAAAGCAAGATTGATAAGAAATCAACAAGCTCTTGTGGTGATGAGTTGAAACCTCGGTCCAATCAGATTAGACATGGCTTCTCAGCCAGCCAGATTTCAACAAATCACCATGAAACTCTAGAACTCAACTTCAAGAATTTCAAAAAAAAAAATACCTAATCTAAGCAACAAGATGAACCGTCAGTTGTCCAAACTCAAACAATCCCC
>NC_029775.3:17742569-17742884 GCF_000817695.3 Arachis duranensis
TGGTGCCAGTTTGGGCGTTTAACTCCCATTTGGGTGCCAGTTCCAGCGTTTAACGCTGGGATTTCTTGAGGTGACTTTGAAAGCCGGTTTGGGCCATCAAATCTTGGGTAAAGTATGGACTTGAATGCCGCCATCAGTTCTAGCCTATACCACGAAGACTCTGATCTCACGGAATGGCTGGCTCGTTTGTCAGGCGAGCACTCGGTTGTCAGGCGATCAACCATGCATCGTGTAATCAGGAATCCAAGAGATATTCACCAAGCCTCAAATGCTTGTAGAACAAGAGTGGTTGTCAGTCACTTTGTTCATGAGTGT
>NC_029775.3:17743154-17789487 GCF_000817695.3 Arachis duranensis
GCATTTTCGTGTAGAGACTCTTCTTGGAGTTAAACGCTAGCTTTTATGCCAGTTTGGGCGTTTAACTCCCTTTTTGGTGCCAGTTCCAGCGTTTAACGCTGGGATTTCTTGAGGTGACTTTGAACGCCGGTTTGGGCCATCAAATCTTGGGCAAAGTATGGACTATCATATATTGCTGGAAAGCCCAGGATGTCTACTTTCCAAAGCCGTTGAGAGCGCGCCAATTGGGCTTCTGTAGCTCCAGAAAATCCACTTCGAGTGCAGGGAGGTCAGAATCCAACAGCATCTGCAGTCCTTTTTGGTCTCTGAATCAGATTCTTGCTCAGGTCCCTCAATTTCAGCCAGAAAATACCTGAAATCACAGAAAAACACACAAACTCATAGTAAAGTCCAGAAAAGTGAATTTTAACTAAAAACTAATAAAAATATACTAAAAACTAACTAGATCATATCAAAAACATACTAAAAACAATGCCAAAAAGTATACAAATTATCCGCTCATCACCTACGCGTGCGCGTACAACGTGCTTACGCGTGGATGAGTGGAATAGGAAGTGACGCGTGCGCATACAGCGCGCGCTCGCGTGCATGAGGTTGGGCTAGAGGCGTAGAGTTGGCCCAAGCCAGGCCTAACTCTCTGGAGAATGGCCTGGAAGTCGCGCAATCAGATCGGTGCGCACGTGGCATGTACGCGTCCGCGCGCAGTGAGAAAAATCGGAGGTCCACGCGTGAGCGTACAGTGCGCTCTAGCGTAGGTGGCAGAATAGGCATGGGCGCGTGCGCGTACAGCGCGCGCACGCGTACATGAGATTGGGCCTGAGGCTTAGAGGGGGCTTGAGGCACGCCCAACTCTCGGGTCCGTGGCCTAGATTGGTGGCAGCACGTAGGGACGCGCACGCGGCAAGTGCGCGTCCGCGTGTATTGACGAATGGTGAAGTGGCGCGTTAGCGTGATGTGCGCGCTCGCGCAAGTTGAGTTGAGCCTGGGGCTTAAGGCTAGCCCAGAAATGGCTCAACTCTCTGGGGTTTGGCTCAAAAACCTGCAGCAGCGAATCGGCGCGGACGCGGCAAGTGCGCGTCCGCGTGAACGTCCATGTTCTTAAAAACGGCGCGCACGCACGTTGTGCGCGTCCGCGTGGGTCGATTTGGGCTCAAGGCATGATGTTTGCCCAAGGGAGGCCCAACTCTCGGGAGTGTTGGCTCGTGGTGCATCCACACAAGGACGCGTGCGCGTACATGGTGCACTCGCGTCCATCCCCCCCTTTCCTTTCTTTTTTTTTTATATCATAACAATTGCTGGGTGCTCCCCTTAGTGTTCACAACTCTTATTCACTCAACTATCATACAGTTCACAAAAAATGCAGTTTTGATATTATTCATCTACTACTAAACACAACATGCATATGACTAAGCTAACAATTAAATTGTACAAACAAATTTGTATGAAACATCTACCTACAATGGCAACTCAAGTCACTTATTAAGGAAATGTAAAAGATTGGAAAGAGTTTACCATGGTGGGGTGTCTCCCACCTAGCACTTTTAGTTAAAGTCCTTAAGTTGGACATTTTGAGATGCTTGTTGTCATGGTGGCTTATGTTTGTATTCATCCTTGAATCTCCAAGGATCCACACTCCTCAATTGGTTGACAGAATTTCCAACTATTTTTATTAAGCTTAGGCAGAGTTCTACCCAAAATACGAGTCCCCATATTTGATCTTCATATAGCGAACCGGGATCCCATATCTTATTCTCGCATTCATCCGTTAGTTGAGTTCCATTATTTTGTCGGATGGGTGGTTGGCACAAATGTGGTGGACACATGGAATTCTCTTTACTCCACCAATGCTTCCTTCTAGATCCATACAAGGTGATCTTTGTCCCAACATCATCCCTATACCTTGAGGTCTTGACCTTAATGAGCTTAATGCCTACTTTCCAACCACTGCACAACTCATTCTTACTTTTAATTCCACAAAGAGTTCTAAGTTGACCATCGTTTTCAATCAAACCATATTCAAGTGAGAAATTAAAGCTTAGAGATAAGAGTTTTACCCACTTAAATGTTGTGTTGGATGGTGACTTGGGAAGGAAGGCTTCCCCATACTTAGACAATGCAAGGTCTACCTCTTTGTGCTCCTCTTTGATTGTTTCCACCTCTTCACAAGCTTCTTCAATTTCAACCTTTTCCCTTTTGTTACATGGCTTGGTGTAGACATATTGTTTAATGGGAGGTGATTCAATTTTGGATAGGAATTCATTGATGAATGAATCCATCTCTTGATTAACCTCCTCATATTCTTCAATTTCGATATACACCATGCCATCTTCGTTATCCTTGGGAGGTTGTGCACACTCTTTTATAGTTTCAACTTCATATCCAATGGGAGAGGATTCCATTGTGGAGAGAAATTCATCCATGATTGAATCCATCTCTTGATAAGCCTCTTCCATGTTTCCAACGATGATATGCTTTGGAGGTTGCGCACCCTCCTCAACATCAATTTCAAGCTTCTTGGAAGAGTTCTTCATGATGCTACATTCCCATGGACTTTCAACGTCTCCTAAATCTTCAACCACTTCTTCCTTTTCTTCAATGATCATAGGCTCCTTCAATTGTTCTAACACAAAATAACATCCCTCATCCCCCACCGGATTTTCCAATTTCTCCTTCATGCTTTGCTCTTCTTTTGACTTTGCACATGGGATCATGGAAGTACTTTGAGCATTCAAACATCGGTAGGCTAAGGTGGACACTACCTTGGTCAAGTTGGTCACAAACTCAAGTGTATCCCGCTTCATGGCTTCTTGTCCTTGAAATAACAAAGTGAGAGAATTGTTTATTGGTGCTTGTGGTAGGTAGGAAGGTTCATCATTTTGGAGAGAGGGTTCATAATAGGAAGGTGGTTCTTCTTGGTAAGGTTGTGGAGATTGTGTGTATTGAGGTGGTTCTTGGTAGTAATCTAGATAGGGTTGTGGTGGTTCTAAAGGTTCTTGCTCATAATCGTCATAAAAGTATGGTGTGGATGGTTGGTCATATGATGGATATGGATTATAGGAAGGTGCTTGGCATGGGGAGGCTTGTGAGAATGGTTGAAGATGAGATTCATAGGCATACGGTGGTGGTTCTCGAAGGTCACAAGGCGATTCACCATAGCCCTTGGGTTGATATGCATCATAGGATGGCTCTTCTTCATAGTGCATTGGTGGAGGTTGTTGCCATGAAGCTTGATCATATGTATATGGCTCCTCCCACCTTTGATTGTTCCGTCCTTGATACACATCCTCACTAGAGCTCCCATTACCTACAACATAATTAGAACCAAACTCATAGCCAAAGTGAGAATTCATGGTGGAAAGGGAAAATAAAATTCTACACTAGCAAATGAAGCAAAAAGCAAGATATTTACACTATTCACATATATACAATAACCAATAACATAACACCATTGCATTTCCCCGGCAACGGCGCCATTTTGACGATTGGATTTTTGACGGTTTACAATTTCACTAATAAAATCTCGTTGTAAAGTATAGTTTCTAAACCAAACAATAATCCTTTCGTACAAAAAGTTGTTTGTCACTAGTACAAACCCCTAAATTTTATAAACTGAAGTATTGGACCTCGGGTCGTTCTCCCTAGGAATTACAATGAAGTGTCTTGTTATTGGTTTGAGTTATTTTGGGGTTTTGATAAGAGGCATGAAAGATAAATGGCAAGAAAATAAACTAACAACTATGAAAGGCTCTTGGCAAGGTATGAAAACTAGAAGTTCTATCTTAGTTATCCTTTTCAATTGTGATGAGAATTGTTCATTGCTCCCACTTAGTCAACCCTTACTAGGTAAAGGAAAGTCAAGTAGATGAATCAATTTGATTCCTCAAGTCCTAATCAATCCTAAAGGAAAGACTAGCTTTAGAGGTATTCAAATCAATTAGCAATTTCTAATTATCAATCAACAAAGGAATTAATGTTCTTTCAATAAAGATGGATTGATGAATAACTTGTAATGCCTGTGAGTGAAGTGATTAAGTGACAGTGGGGTGAACTCTAAATTATATGCTCATGCAAGGGCTTCAGTGCTTACTAGTCCTTACATATTGGAAGTCTTGGGTCTTAGGACTTTCATCCAAATGATATCATGGAGATCTCTCTATAGGTAATCACCTTGAAGCAGCTTATAGTTTCTGTGCTTTGGCCTTGACTCTAAGTGTCATGTCTCAAAGCGGCTCTTTAGATAAGCTTTCAATCAACACTTCTAAACCAGTTGGTTTTAAGGTATTAGGTGTTAAAGCACCCCTTAGGATTTACTTGCTCAAGCCTCTCTCTTTGACACAATTCAACCACAAGCATTTACTAGGATTATAACTCTTTGAGTTCTTGTTTCTTTCTTATTTTCTGCCTAGTAATTGATGCTCAGAGCCTTGGGCCATGTTCTTTCATTTTTTTGTGTTTTCTTTCTTTTGTTTGCTGCTTCTTGGATCAATAAATGTTTGAGAATCTCCACAATACTTCTTTGAACTCCATGTCCTGCCTATGAGCTCCCATGCAAGCTTTCATAAGCATGCAACCTCAATACATAATTATACAACTAGAACCACCACTTCTCCTAATCTTTTGCTTGCTTCAAAATTGTTTAATTCCTCAATATTTCTTTTCAAAGAACTTTCATGTGATGCATTTTTTTTGAAATATTGAGTGCAAACAAGTTTTGGAGAGTATAGTGTTGTAAATGATCAAGCATCTTGATTATTGAATTGCAAAAAGACTATACTAAACAGAAAGATGGATGGGGTATAATATCACTTTCATTCATAACAGTTTTGAATATAAGACAGTCACTTAACAATACAACCTGTTGGAGTTTACTTGCTTTACTCCTTCTCAGCACCATTGTTGATCTTTGCATCCCTCTTTGTCTCTTTGGTTGATGGTGCTTAATCCTTCCAAAAACTTGTATGATACTCTGCAATGATATTAAAAGTTGCTTGTTCCCCAAGCACTTGAAAAATGGTTAGCATGCATGTATGTTTGTAGACTTCTGAACTTAGATTGGTGTGTGAACACCAAACTTAGTTCCTTGCCTTATATAGTAGTTTGTACATATGCAGAAAACCACATGTGCTCTTAGTAAGAAAGCATACTATAAACTAGAAAAGCAAGCTATGAACTAGAAAATAGACTTCGAACTAAAAACTAAACGATTGTTAAGTAGCTTCTCTGGTGTTTGGAGCTGGCATTGATTATGCAGAAGGTGAAAATGTGTTTTCAAATGAGATTTTTGGTGGAACACCAAACTTAGCATTCTTCACTCTTCCTCAAATTATTTTGGTGTGAAACACCAAACTTAGCTCCTTGCACTACAGATAAAACTACTCTACATTTTTATTGAAATAGCTATGAAAAGAGAACTACCTCAGGTTGGGTTGCCTCCCAACAAGCGCTTCTTTATTGTCACTAGCTTGACATCTTGTTCTTTGATCATGGAGGCTGAAAATCATAGTGCCTCAGCTTTTCTCTTCTTACTGTGAACTTCTCTCCAGTCTCCTCTTTGATGATCTCTAGGTGTTCATGTGGAAGGATCCGGTTCACAATATAGTACTTAGATAATTGTGGAGGCACCTTCATTGGTTGGGTGTTTAATATCACTTTATCTCCTGGTGAGAAACTCTTAGTGGGGATTTTCTGAATCCCAACATTTCTCCCCTCTATCTCTTGCCTCTTTCCTCAACCTCCAAAATGTTTCAGGATCAAAAGGTGTGGATTCATCGCTCTTTCCTCCTATCACAAAATCAGAAACACAAATAGAACCAGAAACTAAAACAGAGCACTCTGTAACTTGAGTGCAGTTAGAGTTAGTAGAGACAAAGTCTCGAACAGTTAGCATGTTAATAGAGGCAAAACTTCAAATAGTTAGTGGGTTAGTAGAAGAAAATCCTCAACCAGTTAGTGGGTTAGTCAAAATTAAAGAAAAAGTGCTTGATCTAAACTACCACCTCACTTAATCGTTGTCAATCTATTCAATCCTCGGCAACGGCACCAAAAACTTGATGTGCGGAAAACGATCCGACACAAAACTCACCGGCAAGTATACCGGGTCGCATCAAGTAATAATAACTCACATAAGTGAGGTCGATCCCACAGGGATTGAAGGATTGAGCAGTTTTAGTTTAGTGGTTGAATTAGTCAAGCAAACAAGTGTTGATTGTGTGAAATTGTGTTGACAGAAATTAAATTGCATAGAATGTAAAAGGGAGTGGGTGAATTGCAGGAAATTAAAGAGAACTGAAATTAAAGTGCTGAATCTTAAAGAACGAGAAATTAAATGGCAGAAACTTAGAACGCAAGAAATGTAAATTGCAGAATCTTAAAGTGCAAGAAATGTAAATGGCTTGAATTATAAAGGGAATCGGGAAGTGGAATTTGCAGAAATTAGACAAGGAAAAGTAAATTTCAATAAACAGAAAAGTAGAAGAGGAATTAAAATGAACTGGATCTCAACTGGAAATGTAAATGAACTTGGAGACGCATTCAACAGAGAAATTAAAATGAAAACTCCAGATCTCAGGACCCAAGAGACTAGATAACCAAGTCTAGATCTCAATGCCTTCCTAGATCAAAATTCAGAATTCAATTGCAAGAAATGTAAATATCAAGCAGTAGAAAGAAAATGAAGCAGTAAAGAGAATTCCAAATTCAATTGTGCAGAAAAAGTAAACAAGAGATCTCAAGGTGAGATTGAGACAGAATTTCCTCAATTCTTCGACACCCAAGACATAAGCTAGTATGTAGGAAATGAAAACAAGAAAACTAAGAGGAAGAGAATTCAATTCTCCTTCCTCAAGACTCAGAATTCTGAATGCAATAACTAAAAATGTAAAAGTGAGCTCTCTATAACTATTCTAAAAAATTCTAAAAAGAAAGCTCCCCTAAAACTTCAAATCCTAAGCTATTTATACACTTTCTTCAATTGATCATTAAGCCTTGATTTGGGCCTTGGCCTTGATGGAATTGGGTTGAATCAGGCCTCTGTTGCTTGCACTTGGTGTTAGGAAGAAATCAATTTTTGAACCGGGCCATGTAGCTTTCACGTTTGAGCCAACGTTTGAGGCAAACATTGACTCAAACGTGCCATGTGAAAATTATGCAGCCAAGCCCATTTGCTGTCATCCACGTTTGGCTCAACGTTTGAGGTCAAACGTGAGCTCAAACGTGGATCCTCCCAATCTCCCCTTTTGGCCAACGTTTGGCCTAACGTTTGAGGCAAACGTTGGCGCAAACGTGGCTCATCTAAACCATCAATCAGGGGTGCTTTGCCATGCTCTTCCTTGCCAAAATGTAGCCAACGTTTGACCTCACGTTTGAGGCAAACGTTGGCTCAAACGTTGCCGTGCCAGGAGCTCCAATTTCCTTCTTTTTGGCGCCAACGTTTGACCTCACGTTTAAGGCAAACGTTGGCGCAAACGTTGCCTTCCCCTGCTTCTTTTCTTAGCCAATGTTTGCCTCAACGTTTGAGGCAAACGTTGGCGCAAACGTTGAGGCTTCCCTGGGTGTTGATTTCAGCCAACGTTTGACCTCACGTTTGAGGCAAACATTGGCGCAGGCGTTGCTTCTCCCAGGGGCTTGTTTTCATCCAACGTTTGGCCTAACGTTTGAGGCAAACGTTGGCGCAAACGTTGGCTTCTTCCAGGGTATTCTTCATCTTCTTTTCACGTTTGAGTTGACGTTTTCCTCAAACGTTGGTTCAAGCGTAAATCTCTCTTTCCAAAGCCCCTTCTTGCAACCTCCTTCCACGCTTTGTTTCACCTATCATCAATCAATCAAAAACATCAAAGCTATGCTTCAATTCATGAGATTTTTTCTCTTCTATAATATATGACAATTATGGCACAAAATCTCATGAAAATGCATCATTTTATACATGATTGATTGAGTCAAAGATAACATGAATTTCAACCCAATTGGCTTACTTATGGCTTAAGAAAATGCATAAAACTAAATGAAAACAAAGAAAAAAACTAGTGAAACTAGGCTAAGATGACTTGTCATCACCTCCCATATATGATGGCTACCCCCAACACTATCAACCATATTTTTAACTACAACCCTCTATGAAAGAAACTTTTCAATCTTCAACAAGTTTCCACCAAAAATTCCAAGAGAGGTACGACGGTATCATGGCCTCCTTAGTAGAAACATTAGCTCGTTTAACCTCACCGTTGTACCATAGAGAAAAGATTGGAGCCTCATATGGAAGAAGATGGGTTGATGAGTGAAGCTCAAAAAGCAGAGGATGTTGAAGAGGAGAGAGTAAAGGATTCATATTGCTAAAGGTTGAGCATATTAGGTGCGTTGAATTTGATGGAGTGGTTGAAGGCTTAGGAGAAGTTGAACAAAGAATGAGTTTTACCATTGAAGATGCTCCCACACCACCCAATGACATTATTGAGTTTACTGAATCTTCTTCTGTTGGGCATGAAAGCAATGTTGAGAAAGAATGTTCACAACCTCCAACAAACATTTTGAGCAATTAAGATGATTCAAAAGAAGTTGGTGATCAAGGAATCGAATTTGAAGAAGCTCACCAAGAGGTGGAGGTTGTCAAAGAAGAGTCAATGGGAGAGGGGACAATCATAGCACATCCATTGGATGTCTCCCTTGCTAAGTCACCATCCATAATACGAGTTGAGTGGGTAATCATTTCATCCTTTAATTTTCTTGGCCCATATCAATATGATTTGTTAAAAACAGATGATCAACTTAGAATTTTTTGTGGGTTGGTGAGTAAGAAAGAGTTGGATATTGGTTGACAACTAGAATCAAGGTACATGGTGGAAGGAAGCTCAAACTTTGGAGTTCGAAGGTGGAGTAAAGCAAAATTCAATAGATTCCGAAGGAGGATTTTGAGCTTTGAAGAGAATTTGAAGGTTTCATCACCTGAATTGAAACTTGAAGATCAACAAGGAAGGGTGTTGACAAACAAAGTTTGGGATCTCGAGATATAATGCAAGAATAAATAATTTTGGGGTCTTACCACTTGTTTGGAACTTTATGGAAGTTTGGTGCGCCTAATTTGGGATCCCAAAGGCCATTGGAGTTCAAGAGTTGGTGGAAATTCAAGGAGAAATTCAAGCATAAGCCACCTTAACAAGAGTCTCACCAATTGTCCAACTTAAGGACAATAAATAAAAGTGTTAGGTGTGAGATACCCCACCTTGGTAACATCCTTTCATTTTCTCTTTTTGTATATAGTTGATGACTAAGTTGAATTTCTATTTTAGGGTTTTTTAAGTTTAATTGGTAGTTTAGTATGTTTAATAAGGTTTGGTATTGGTTTGGTCTCTGTTTGGAATGCTTAGTTTAGTGCAAAAGAGTTGAAAATTTTTGAAAAATAAAGCACCACTTGTGCATATGCATGCCTCATGCGTACGCACAACCCACAAATTTTTACCAATTCATGCGTACGCTTGGACCATGTACGCATGACACCACTCCCGAACTAAACATGCCTTGTGCGTGTGCTGTGCATGCACACTCTTTTAAAAAAGAAAAAGAAAAAAAAAGAGAGAGAAATCCAAGTCATGCGTATGCATGATGTCCCATCCAGAGCTGAATTGATTTTGTGCATATACTATACGTACGCATAAACACCATTCGCACGATCCCACTTTTCCCTTTTTTACTTCTTTCTCATACCCTCTCTTCATCATCATTCACCATCCATGACCATCTCCATTCACCACCACTGGTGACTCACATCCGCCGCTTTTAGCTTTGGCGACATCATAACATCGTCGCACTCCTCTAATCTCTTCTCTGTTTTATCGTTTTTTTATTTTACTTACATTTTCTGTTTTGGTAGTTTTAATACCTTAGTTTGATTTTAGTTAGTAGTTAGTTTAAGTATTTGTTTTAGTGGATTAGGTGGTTAGGATAGGCTAAATTTGGTGAAAAGTGTTGGATTATTAATCAGATATATTGATTCTATTGAGAAATTACTGCTGATTACTAGCATGATACTATTTTAGCATTGTTGTTGTTGATATTCACTATTAGATTGAGATTGAGGTTATATTTTGTTTCTTAATAT
This sequence comes from Arachis duranensis, assembly GCF_000817695.3. NCBI lineage: Eukaryota > Viridiplantae > Streptophyta > Magnoliopsida > Fabales > Fabaceae > Arachis > Arachis duranensis. The sequence goes on from NC_029775.3 coordinate 17,753,245, forward strand.
TAAATTTTGAATGTTAAATATTTATGCATACCAAGTGCCGGTGACATTGCCTTCAAAAATGATGTTGGATTTCTAAATTGCATATTGTAGCTAACCACCATATAATTTTAATCACTATCTATTATTAGGCAGTTGTGTATAATTGATGCATCTGTTACTAGGTGATACTTGCTTATTTTGATTTTTATTTACATCACTAGCTGATACATTGAGATTGTGGAATTGTGAAATTGGATTGTAAGCTTACCTAGTAATATCTTTCTGCACTTTTTAATCTATGTAGACCATACTTACTATGTGATTGATTTCAACCTATATCCTTCTTTTACTAAGTTGTATAGCACCCATGTTCTCCACTCTATGTCAATTAGGTGCTGCAAACAAACTTCAAGTATGTTATTGGTCGATGTGTGAGTTTCCTATTTTTTTTGGTTCCTTAAATTCTCCTGCACATCAACCAATTTTCATTCATTATCCATTTCACAATCTCTTAATTTTTGCTTGAGTGCTTTCATACTTTTTTATTAATTATTTTTTTTATCTTAACCTACAAGTTTTCTTTAAAGTATCTCAAGCATACTAGATTGAGTAAAGTGCATACTTCTTTTGTGTAATTGTGACATAGCCTTCAATGCTATTGTGTGAATTCTAAACCACGTGCAAACTTAGAAGTCACACACTGATTAATTCACTTCATTTTAGTGATTATTACCTCATTCCAATAATCTATGCTTCCTTGTCTTAGAATTTACTTGTCTTAATATATTCTGTTTTATATTTTTCAGGATGAGTAATCATAAGTAACAAGGAAAGCAGAGAAGGAACATGCCACAATAGATAGAGAAGAGAAAAAACTCTTCCTCAACTGCAGTAGCCAGATGATCCACTAGTTGAAGGTGGTAATCTATAAAGTCTCCGTATCCCCTGACTCATCATTAAATACACAGAGGACGTGCAAACTTTTAAGCATGGGAAGGTCAGTGACCGATTTTTTGGGTGAAAAATTCTAATTCCAAACACTTTTACATTTCATTTTTTTTGCTATTGCTATGTCGTTTAGAATTCTTAGTTACATTTTTCTTGGTTTTTATATATTTTAGAGCTATATCTGCATTTCTTCTTAATTTATTGCATTTCTTTTCATATATACATATATATAATAAGCTTAGTAATAATAATGAAAATTCCAAGATCATTTCTTTATAGGGCATTCCAAAATTAATTTGAGTTGAAATTATTTTTCACTAAAAATGCTTGAACTATATTGTGGAACATAGTTTTAGAGTTAGAACACACAACCTTGTGAGTTTTTGAGCCTTAATGTGTGGTTACATCATACTAATCACTATTTTTATTCTTGTGTGTTATTCTCTTTCTATGATTGTAATCTTTGTCTTGTTTGATTCTTCATGTTCATTATTCTGTGTATATATGTATTTATATGATTGAGACCATTGTTTCATTTAACTCACTTATCCAAATAGCCTTACCCTTTTATCCACCATTGTTAGCCAGTTTTGAGCTTATTTTAATCCTCTTTTATTCTTATTTTAGTACATTCTACTCTTAAGTAAAAAATAATAAATATCCTTAATTTGGGTCTTTAATTAGCTTAGACTAGTGAGAGTGTACATCATCTAAAGTATGGAGAAATTTGAAAAATATTGTTAGAGATAAAAGTATATTTTGGATTTTCATTAAAAATCTTGGGAATTGGATACATATTCATGCATTCAATACTTAAACCATATGCATTAGTAGAGTGTGTATATATTATGTTATAGAAATAAAAAAAGAAAAAGAAAAAGTAGAGAAAATAAAGAAAGTAATAAAAAGGGGACAAATGTCAATCCCAAATAAAAGTAATAAGAATAATGCATATGGGATATGAATTGAAAAGAATGTATGAATATGTGAAAAAGTGAATAATGAGTGGTTAGCTTTGCATTAGAATTAAATAGGTTGTTGTAGGTTAGGTAGAAAGTTTAAGTTAATCAAAGATTCAATTTTAAGTCTACTTAGCCAAATATAATCTTACCTTGACACTAGTCCCATTACAACCTTTAAAAAGTCCTCATGATATTTGTATGCATGCATCGAATAATTGTTGATTGTTAGATGAAAAACAAGTCTTAGAAAGCAAGATTATAAGATAATTGAGTGAATCAACCCTAAACACTTGAGCAACTAGAGAGTATACACATCCGGTGAGAATCCGATTGCTCAATTCTATATTTCCTTTGCTCTTGGAACTTTACCTTACAAATTCATTAAACTTTTTAAGACTTAAATCAATTGTGGAGTTGATTTGACTATCATTGTTATTTTTGCCCTTCTTGCTTATCAATGCTCTTAGACTTTGATTTGTTTTTAACTAAGTGAGTTTGCATAGAATATAGTAGGTAAATCACATTTAGATAGATTGCATATAATAAGTATGATATTTCTTGATCTTGTCTTTTCTATTGTTTAGTATGAGGACATGCTATCGTTTAAATGTGAAAAGGTTGATAAATCACAATTTTATGGTAAATTTTGGATTAAAATGAGTGGATTTATCAACTTATCTTGTATTTATTCACTGAAATATCATGGTTTTGTGAATATCTCCTAATTGTATTTAATGATTAAAAGCATGCTTTTTAGCCTCTTATATTACTAAATTTAATTCACTTAAATTCCATTGGATGTCTTGATGTGTTTGTTGAGTGATTTTAGGCTTAGAAGGCAACGATGGTTTGAAGAAGTGAAGAAAAAAAGCATGTAAAAATGGAGAATTCATAAAAAAATGAAGTTTTAGAAATCTGCGCAGTTGTGCGTACGCATGCCTCATGCAAACGCATGGCTTGCATTTCGCCAACTTATGCATACGCATGCCTCATGCATACACATGACTGTTAGCATGTGATTTCACTTAAGTAAACACGTGGGTCACGATTTCAGGCCAATTTTGGCCCATTCCAACTCATTTCTAAAGCATTTTGAAGGCAAGACCAAGGAAGAATCAACCAAGTTGTCATAAAATAGTTTAGAACCATGTTTTAGGATAGAGTTCTAGAGAGAGAAAGTTGTCTCTTCTCACTAGAATTTAGGGTAATTTTAGATTAAATTCTCTTAGATATAGATTTTAATTATTGTTCTTAAGTAGTTCTCTTCACATTTTCTTGTTATATTTTCTTAATTTGTCTAGTTTCTCTTATTAGTTCCTTCATTTTGTCTATTTAAGTTTATGAACTCTCTTGTTAATTTCAATTCCCTTTATTACAATTTAAGGTTTTCCATATTTAATGTTGCTTATTTGATTGGTTATTGTTGCCTTCTTGTTTTGGTAGTTGTAACTTTTATAATTTTAGGTTAAATTCTCTTAGATATAAATTTTAATTATTGTTCTTGAGTAGTTCTCTTCACATTTTCTTGTTTTATTATCTCAATTTGCATAGTTTCTCTTGTTAGTTCTTTCATTTTATCTATTTAAGTTTATGAACTATCTTGTTAATTTCAATTCCCTTCAATACAATTTAAAGTTTTCCATATTTAATGTTGCTTATTTGATTGGTTATTGTTGCCTTCTTGTTTCGGTAGTTGTAGCTTTTATAATTCTTGCAATTTGCCATATTTTACTTTTGTGCATTCTAAGTGTTTGATGAAATACTCCTTTTAGTTTTAGAATAGATTTTGCATTCTTGGCTTGGGTTAGTAACTTGGGTGACCCTGAGTTACTAATGTCCAAGCTGATTGATAATTTTGAGATTTTAATTAATCTTGCTTCCATTGATGTTAGTCTTTCACTAAATTGATTAGTGAGTTGGTTAGGACTTATGGATTATGATTAGGATTAGTTAAGCCCATTTAACCTTCTTCCAATGTTGGAGATGATGAAGTGGGTTTGCTCTTTGTAATTATCATATTGTAGTTAGTAACAAGGAAAGTGCTCCTTAACCATCAACTCTTACCAAGATCTTTCTTAGTTGATTTCTTTAATTGTTATAGTTTAATTGATTTTGATATTTTGTTATTGTTTGCTTCTTTAATTTCTTTCTATTTACATTTTGCATTTATTGTTATCAACCGTTTCTATAGCCAATAATTAAGCACTCGATTGCAATTCCTAAGGAGAACAACCCAGGATTTTACTGTCCGTTATTTGAATTCTATTGTGACAATCTTTTAAACTTTTGATTGAGAGTTATTATTTGGTTTAGACTAGACTTACAACACATTCTTTTTTGTGAAATTTCTAAACCGATATTTGGGCCGCATCACTCAACTGTCGCTTGGTTCTTCATATTTTTCTCTCGCATGGCATTGATCCTTGCATTCCCAGTTAATATGTGCAACTCAGACTCAATATTAGCACTTGTTGAATCATACCAATATACTGCATTGTATGACTGGTATCCTAAACCCTTAAACAATATTATCAGGTCTCCAAAATTCACAAAATCCAGGTCTATTTCAGGGAACCTCTCTATCTTTCCATTTGATAAACTAGGGAACCATCACTTGCTCTGACAAAATTACTTTCATGATGAAAAACTGGCACCACAAAAATATCAACCATCTGAAATTAATCCATGAACAACTATGTGTAAGTTCAACTAACTATACACACAACAAATAACATAGTCACGTTTCAAACAGTAACGCCTCTTCAAAAACAGAAACAAAATTTATCAATCAAACACCTTTACCCTAACAGAATCCCTTTTTCAAATTCGATACACGAGATTTTAAAAATGATTTTTACACATCAGTAACCATTTTTACCCACATTATCAACATGCACACAGAATACCTTCAAAAATTGGTTTACAGATCCATAACCAAAACTACATTGTTGGGCAAAGCGATCTTACCTTCTGATGAAGACAACAACCATGAGCACAATGGAACTTTCTTCACCCTCTCCGACACGGACTTCACACTGCACCAATTGCTCTTCTATGTAGTGGTCTTTTGGAGGGAGAAACAGAGAGAAAACAGTTTGATCATTTATTTTTTTAGGATTTTCAGTAATTCTCTGAGTATGATATGGGTGTTATAGGTATTACATAAAGGGATTAGAGTGTCTATGGAGGAATCTTGGTAAAACATCGTTTTAGAGTGGGAGGACGCATATGTCCTGTTTTAAAAAGGTCTATACTACGTGTGCTCTCCTAACGGCTAGGTCAGCACAACGGGAGTTACATCAGTTTTTTCGTCGAGTCCAACAAAGTTACTTCAACAAGGGGTATATTTGTCCAGCTTTTGAAGGGGTTAGGGACATAAATATATTTTTCATTCCTCAAAGACAAAAATATCTGCGAAAAAAAAGTTAAAGACCTATTTATCCCTTTTTTATAAATTAAAATTGAGATTAAACATCTCTTTACCTCCATCTTCCCTTCCTTTCTTCCTTATTCATAATTAAAAATTAAAAAAAATGATAAAATCTTATAAAAAAAATTTATAATGGCATTACAATTCAAACTTCACTTTTCAACAATTACCATAAACAAGCACAAATTTTCAATCATAAGCAAATGCCCTACATTATTTTTCTATTGTATTTTAATTATTCATCAATATGAATAATTATAGATAGTAATTTCTTCGCATATATTTTCATCCTCTTTTAGTGCACTAATAATAAGTTATGTTTTTTTTGGACATAATTCATGGACTTTCTTCACTTCTTTTCGAATTCACAAATTTTTTTTATTTTACTATTTTTAATTTTATTATTTTTCATTTTATTTATCTGATATCAAATTCTACTTAATATTTGTCTATTTAAAAAAATATTTATTTTCTTGTAACATTAATAAAAGTCTCAATATTTATTTTTGATTATTATTTTTTATCTTTAATTCTTGTGTTGTTTACTTACCACTAATAAATATTTTGTAATTTTATCTATTCCGATCTTAATGTCTCTCTTTAATCTCTCTTTATTTAATCTATTTCTATAAAATTACACCTGAATTATTAATATCGATAAAAAAATTGACTCTAATATTTCTGAAAAAAATAAATGGGAAATGAAGAGAAAGCAATGTGTAGAGAGTAGAGAGTAAAAAGGGTGGGGATAAATGGAAACAAATAGCTAAAAAAAGAAAAGTGGTTTTTAGCGGTAGAACGTAGAAAGATACATACAAGGTGGAAAAAGACGAACACAAATTGCAAGAGAAAAACAGAAAACGTGAGGCTCAGCCCCGTTGAAATATTGAAAAAGTCGCTTAAAAACTGAACACAAACATGGCGTTTACGTTTCTTCTTCTTCTTCCTCTTCTTCTCGTGTGTCAACCGTGTTCTCAGCCATCTTTTCGCTCCCCTTGTCTTCTCATTCTTCACTAACAAACTCAATAGTTCTCATTCTTCTTCTTCTTCTTCTTCTTCTCTCTCTCTCTCTCTCTCTCTCTCTCTCTCTAGCTGCATTCACAACACCTTCACTCTTTCTCTTGCTTCTGCTTTCATTTTCAGGATAATTCGTAAGTTTTTCTTTTCGTCTTTAAATTATGATTTGTTATTTTTGGGTAGGTTGTAATTTTGTATGCAGATGCAGTGGTTTCTGTGTTCTATGTGTTTTTCATGTCAATTCTGTTTCTTTATGTGTTATTTTTGTGAAAATGTTTTTTTTTTTTTAATTTCTTCTGGTGTTCATACAACAAAAGGATCCAAACAAAAAGAAAATTATAAGGAAAAAATTTTATTTTTATTTAATATAAGGTGGAAGGGGTAACTGAATTTGACGAACTGATGCAAAATGCAGGCTTGGGGTGAATTTAATTCACATTCAGTTTGCTAAGTGTGCTAGGTTGCTGCCAATTGTTTTTAAGTATATTCTATTGTCACTGTCCTTGAAAGTTGATTCTCTCTCTATAATAGCCTCATGCTTCTGCAATGGGACCCATCCTTCTTTTTAAGCTTTTACTTCGCAGAGAGGGCTAGTTGTTTGGCTGATTTGATTCACAATAATCAATTGGTGTTCTTACTTTTACAATGGGGAGAAATTGGTGAGAACTAAGAAGGGTTGGTCTAAAGGAGCAACTTATGGAGTATTTATCCTGTTAACAATTTGGTCCTTTTTGTGAGTGGAGAGAAACGCCAAATTTTTCAACACAGATGCTTGTCATTTGTAATTGAGAGGATCTTTTTAGAAGGGTAAATAATTTTCTTGAGACATTCTTGTCTTTCATGTTTATGTTGCTTGGTTTAACTAGTCTGGATTTTCAAACAACTGAGTTTTATACATGACTGTATGTATTGACAGTTAAAATATGAGGTTCAATGTGTATTATTCCCTGGAGATATAGGATACTATGTTGGAATTGAAGCTAAAGCTTATTCCAGAACTTCAGTTCTATTTCCTTTTCCAAATTGCTATAGTATAATTGTGAAACATTGATTATATCATTTTTAAGTACTATTTGATTCTCTATTTCCCTCTGTCTTCCCCACTCTATTCATTTCTTTCAATAGTCTGTTTTACTCATCAGTTGAAAACATTTTGGTGCTGACATTTAGATGTTATCTTGGATTAACTGCCAAAATCGGTTCCTATATCATGCTAGCCAATTCATTTTAGTATTGCTGCTACTCCAGAATGTGATGGAGGCTCAAAAGATTATGAATTAGCACTGTTATTGTGGCAGTCTAGACTCTAACCATTTCAAAATATCCGTTACTTTGGAAATTTGGTATATTAATAATTCTCTTTGGATACAATAAGTTTATGACTGTACCTAATTTCCTATGTGATACAGGGCCGGGGGATAGCCATGCTTGGTCCTGAAACAGAACTTAAGATAAGTTTTGGCTACCAATGCAATGGCATTGCAGATATCTCGTGCAAGTCTATCAACGGCTACAAAATCCTTCCTTATTTCCCTAGAACAAGCAGTTTCTCTTGCTTGTCTGGTGCTGCCGTTAGCGCAAATGCTACACTTGCCAACACAAACATCTGCAATGGTGTGATAGGGGAAGAAATCCTTCCTAGTTTGGACTCTCCTAAATCGTTTCGTAAGATACCCTCTTCGCCAAGTCTTTCGAAGTTGGACATACTATCATCTTCTCTCCATGGTAGTTTCTCAAACCTCAGTTGCAGTCCATCCACACAAAGTGATATGTTTGATTATGACGCTTGTATGGTGAGTGCTCCTTGCAAAAGTGAAGGATTTCTCAATGCTATGGAAGTACAAGTAGCAGGGGGAGCTGCTGGTGAAGATAGAGTTCAAGCAGTTTGTTCTGAAGAAAATGGCTGGCTCTTTTGTGGAATTTATGATGGCTTTAATGGCAGGGATGCAGCTGACTTTCTGGCCTGTACCCTTTACGACACTATCATATCTTATTTTAATATGCTGTATTTGGATTTGGAATCAGATTCTATCAAAGCTTCCAACAGTCTTGATTTGGGTGGATCATCTCAATATGAGTTGGATGAGCATCAATCTCGTTCTCAGAAATCATTTTCACATGCTATTCTTGATAGCCTCCAACGTGCTCTCAATCAGGTTGAGAATGATTTCTTGTACATGGTTGAGCAGGAAATGGAGGACCGTCCGGATTTAGTTTCTGTCGGATCTTGTGTTTTACTTGCACTTCTTCATGGGGAAAATTTGTATACACTTAATCTTGGTGACAGCAGAGCAGTATTGGCAACGTGCAGTATGGATGGCGGAATGAGTGGCAAAGAGAGAAGAATGAAAGCTATCCAGCTTACTGATATGCATACTGTTGACAATGGAGCCGAAAGAGCTCAACTTCTTGCTGGTCACCCTGATGATCCCAAGGCCATCGTAGCTGGGAAAGTGAAAGGAAAATTGAAGGTTACTCGCGCTTTTGGAGTTGGCTACTTGAAAAAGGTTGGTATTGTTTTATCTAGGATAGCAAAAGTTTTTTAGAAGATTTTGGAAAGAAGCAAAAGTGATTGTTGGAAACCAAGGCCAAATTGCATCCAAGCTGCTATAATTGTAGGCTTTTTATGAATTTGATGGTTTAGGAAACTGATTTACGCAGAGTGTAAATATCTATCCTACCAAACAGTTGTGATTTTGATTCTGTTTTTGTTTTCTCCATGCAGAAAATTCTGAATGATGCATTGATGGGAATTCTTCGAGTGCGTGATCTCATAAGCCCACCATACATTTCCATTCAACCGTCACTAAATGTGCATAGAATCTCAAGTTCCGATCAATTTGCTATAGTTGCGAGTGATGGTTTGTTCGATTTCTTCAGCAATGATGAAGCAGTAGAGCTTGCAGAGTCTTACATCCTAAGCAATCCATTTGGTGATCCAGCAAAATTCCTTGTTGAGCAACTTATAGCAAGAGCTGCTGATTCTGCAGGTCCAAAATCAATTTCATTTGCATAAATTATGAGTTTTTGTAGTCTAAATACATGATTTGTTGTGATTTAATGATCGCTTACCACAATGATATTCTCGCACAGGTTTTAGCACGGAAGAGTTGATGAATGTTCCGGCCGGGAGGAGGAGGAAGTACCATGATGATGTGACCGTGATTGTCATCATCCTTGGGATGAATCAACGGACGTCAAAGGCATCAACTTGCATCTAAAGGTGCAACATAAATTTTGCATTTGAAGATTTTCGCGGATACCTTGATCATGAAGGAAGTGTTTCCTACTATGAAGTTGTGATATTTATAGTGTACATATGTAACTTCAGTTTTCTTGGGTATGTAAAAAATTTTGCAGAAGAGACAATCACCATTTTGTTTGAACACTCAATAATTTTACAAATGCACTTGTTTTGATCTTTGCCAGAGATGATTTTCCTGCATGTGAGGGAATTTTTTTCTAAGCAGTATAGAAATGGATCCTGTAGTTATTTATTTTTAGGACACAGTAGTTTTTTATTATTCTTTAGAATAAGGTTTTTTTGTTGTTATTGTTAATTGTTATATATATTTTTAGAGAAAACGGGACTAGAGTCCAAAAAAAGCCACAACTACACTAAAGAAAAGAAAAGAAATGCCTTCTGCATTATCAACCATTTTTTGTTTAATGCTGTATTTGTTGTTAATTATTAATTTTTTTATTTTTTATTTGCTATATTTTATATTAATAGTTTAAATTTAAAAAGATAATAACTAATCAGATTGACTATCTTTTCAGTAAGATTATATCAAAAAATTTAAAAATCCAAATAGGCCAATTTGTTTGTTAATTTCAATAGCAAATCATTTTTTAAGAAGGGTTGTTCTCTTTACTTTTTGTGAGTGCATTAACATTCAACATCATCAACTAGTAACTCTCTAATCTGCGACGGCAGAATGAAATAAATATGAACACCTAACATCAAAGAACGATACTTATTACTTATTAGCAAGAATGTCTGCGACCTCTTGATTGACCTTGTATTTTTAATAAGAACAAAGACGTTAAAATTGACAAGTAAATATAATGTAAAGTATGAATTATTAACTAAAGTAATTCACTGTAAGATAAGTTACTTTATATTTAAAAGGAGAAAGAAAAAATCAAGAAGCATATGAAAATATGTATAAGATACTAAAGTTTAAGCAATGAAAAGTGAGCGCTTTAGTTAGTTAAATAATTTTATTAAAAAAGCATTTTAATATATACAAGTTGAAAAATGTTGATAACAAAATATTATTTTTAAATATTCAATAATCTCGAATTGATTTAAAAAAAATATTTTTATATACGTAAAAGAATATTCTAAAAGCATAGTTAAGAAAAGGAAAATTTCCTCCTTAAACGGTATTTCTACTTTCTCGTTGAGAAGATATTTTTTATGTTTCTAAATTCTGAGGCTTCAATTTTTTTACAGTGGACTACACAAAAAGATACATGCTCATTAGTCTTTTTAATGATTTGGCACTTTTTTTTTTTTGTCGGTAAATTGGACAACTCTCAATTTTAAGTACTTTAATGGATTAGACAACCTCCAATCCTAGATATACAATACATACCCATACACTTCTCACATAATTACTAATTTTTTTCCTCCAACACAACTGGTAGGACTCAAACCTGAAACTTGTGAGGTAAAGAGGAGGCGAAATGCCATGAGCTATGGCTCATTGGCATTTGGCACTTTGTTTTATTGAAATTCACAACAAACAATGGTGTAGGTCCACAAGCCCATACACGCACTTGATGCTTAACATAAAAAAAAAATTTATTGCATATTTATTATTTATTAATGTCCAAATTAAAACTTAAAAATCGACCAAAAAAATTAAAAGATATTAATATAAAATAATTATCACATGATTCAACAATTAAACTAAATTAATGAAACAGAAATTGATTTAGTGAAGTAAATGGTGGTTACTCACTTACTCACATTAAAATTCTAACACATTCCTTGTGACAATTTAATTAACTATAAGAGTAAAGTACTATTTCCTTCTCTAACATTTAGATTAAGTTAAATTTCATTTTAATATTTAAAATGTCTTTTTATGACCCATATTTTTTTATCTTATTTTAATCTTTCAGTCAAAATTATTTTTTTTTTCAAAAGTATTCGTTCTTCTATTATTATTTCTTTTGGATAGCGACAATAATCATAATTATAGTGGTTATGGTGATGGTTGTAATAATTTAAAGATAAAAAAATAGAATAATAATAAAAAAAGATAAAAAAGAGTATCTTTAGGAAAAAAATTTAGTTTTAACTATTGAATTAAAATAAAATAAAATAAAATATTTAGAATAAAAATAAGACATTTTAAATATTAAAAATAAAATTAAAATTTAACACATATATTAAAAATTAAAACAATATTTTACTCTAACTATAAAATTGGTTAGTTTAGTTTGATTTAAATAAATTATTTCTTTTTTTTAAAGATAACATTTCATTGAATGAAATTTAAGGATGGTCCACGGTGAACTTTTACAAAATTCATGATGGGATTTCCTATAAAAAAATTAATATGATATCACTTAGACAAAAAAATATTTAAAAAAAAAAGAGCTTTATGAAAAATAACGTGATTTTCTTCTGTACGTGATAAAAGAAAGAAAATATCTTCCTTTAAATAAGTTATTCCTTAAGAGAAACTAAACTTTTGTTTGTTAAATCACAATATAATATACGTCAATTATTTTTGTTTTTTGTTTTGTCAAAGGTAGTAATTTTATTGAATAATTGATAATAGTGTAGTACATTCTCAATCAATCAAGGTGTCCATTTCTTGGACAACAACAATAGAATTAGGAAAAAAAAATACAAAAGAAGCATTCCGACAATATTAAGAAAAAAAAAGGAGAAAAACTAATACATCTATCCATGACTCGTGAATTCATCATTCAACGCGGTAACAACACTAACAATTTCTTGCGATGGAATGTTCTCGTCTTCAAAAATCTTTCGATTCTTTGCATTCCAAATCTTTCAAAATGTATTTGCAATCAGTCCTAATTTCTTTCTTCCATTTATACTTTATCGAGCTTTCTAGACCACATTTATCCACCATTTCTACCATCCTTCAACTTCTGGGTCATTACTAATCGACGGTAGTGGGATTGCCAGCAATTTTCAGGTTTGTTTAGAAAATTCACAATTCACCAAACAGTGGCTTATGATTCTATTTTTGCTTCAAAAGTAAATCTCCATGCATTGTCTTTCATAAAAATACTTTTATCTTTGCTGGACTTCTAATAGTCCACACCTTTCTCCATAGGTCTTTGTTGCTGAAATAACCTGGGAGTCTTAAGCGGGCTATGAAATTATTGAAATACGATGCAGTATCCTATTTGAACAGAGTATACGTTGTTTTTCTCCTTACTCTAGGTAACTTTATCCCTTCCTTGTTGAATAGGAGTATTTAAAATTGTTTACATTGTCTCTGGACTAAAATTGTTTTATAAAATCTCTGTTTTCTAATTTTCTTCTTCTGTTATTAATTGTTGCACCCACTGCAATTTGGTTTAAGCTTGTTGTGGTTGAAGTGCCAATAGAATATAGTGGTTCTGTATCCACGATTCTTCCTATATACCTAAATTAGTGCATCTCCCAACCTGCCAGAAAATACCTTTTTTATGATTTTTCTTCCTTCTTCTAATAGGCTCCTCCACCTCAAGATGGGTTTGGACCTATTTCAGCTTGGAGAAATGTTGAAAATCTAAAATATTTACCTTTTTAAACTTTGAAAATAAAAAACATCAGTTATTATCATTAATCTCCAACCCTGTTTTTCAAGTATTGCCAAGTTGAATGCCTTTAAGTATTTGAATCCTAGCCCACCTTGCTTCTTGTCCCGACATAGAGTATCTCATTTTCACTGCATCCTCCTTTTACCTTGTTTTTTATCCCACTAAAATTGCATCAACTGTCTCTGAATATCATCAATGAGTATTTTGAAAAGTTTAAAAACATCAAGAATATAAACAGGAATTGCAGATCCCACTGACTTAATAAGAATTTCTTTGCCGCTTATTGAAAGTAAGCCACGTTTTTAATGCTGTAATTTTTTTGTCACCTTGTCTTTTATGTAGCTAAAAGTCTCATTCTTTAACCTACTCACCACCGATGGCAGCCCTAAATATGTATCCTGAGAGCCAATATGAGTGACTCTTAAAAGTAGTAGATAGAGTTGTCATTTCTTATTAAGGAGTATTAGAATTAAAAAACACCGATGACTTATTCAGGTTAACCTCCTGTTTACTGATCTCACTATAAGCCGGCAATATCTCCATTAGGTTCTTGCATTTATAGGTATTTGCCTTACAGAATATAATGTAATCATCTGTACAAAAAAAGATGACTGATGGTTACGCATCTACTGTTCAATTTGAGGCATAAGATAATACTATTATGTTCTCTTCTGTGGAGCAGATGGGAGAGACCTTTTGACAAATAAAAACTAGATAGGGAGAAATATGATTTTCTTGTCGGAGTCTTCTTGTAGGCCTAAAAAGATCCTGAAATTGTCCATCCACAATAACAGAGTAGGATATAGTAGAAACACATTCCTGCAACCAGCCAATCCATCTATCATAAAAGCCCATCTATGTCATCATTCTCCATAAATAACTCCACTCCACCTTGTCATAGGCCTTACTTATATCAAGTTTCAGAGTTAAGTCACAATTTTCAAACCTTTTATTCTTTAAAAAATGCATCTATTCATGAACAATTAACACATTATCACTAATCAATCTTCCACGAATAAATGTACTTTGATTTTTACTAATAATCTCATTCATGATAAATTGCTTTTTATGAACGAGCACCTTAGAAATGATTTATAGAAAATTGAACTCAAACTTATAGGTCTAACATGAGACATTGAGGATGCACCTTGAGTTTTTAAAATCAAACAAATATGTGTATGGTTAAAGGCCTTTAACATCTTTCCCCCACCCGCACCCAAGCAAAAAAGCTTGTCATCGCTGTTACTACATCATTTTTAATTAAGATCTATTGGACCTGAAAATTTTTTGCAGTAAATCCATCATCCTCTGGGACAGAGTATGGGTTAATAGAAAAGACGGCTAACTTTATCTCTTTTTCATTAACTGGCCTTGTGAGAATTCGATTGATACTGTGGGCTATTTTTCTAGGGATTCCTTCAATTTCTGCACCTGTATCCCTAGGGTTTGAAGTTGTAAATAGTTGCTCAAAATGATTTTGGACAATCTCTCTTATTCCAGCAGTATCTGTTCGAAAACCCCATTCACAATCTTCTAATTTCAGCAGTTATTCTTTTTATTTATGATATGGACTTTTGTGGGAAAGAATTTAGTGTTCTTGTTCCCCCTATTTTTAGCTATTGGATCATAGATTTCTCGTTCTAATATCTCTCCTCTCTTAGATAAGCCTCCTCCAACTCTTCTTCTAGTGACCGAATTAGCAATCTATTGTCCTACTCGCTGCTATTTTTCTGACATTCGATCTGACTTCGAAGAGCTTGTATTCTTAGTTTGGAATTACTAGTGTCCTGTTTCTCCCACTCAACCATGCGATGCTTGAAGTTCTTTAATTTTGAAAAAAGAACAAACATAGGTGAACCTATAATGCTCCCCTTCCAAACCTCTTCAACTATTTTTTCCAAATCATCATTCTTACACTAACTTTCTTGTCACTTGAATCTCCTTTTGAATATGCCTTGTTCCTGATCTGAGATGACCAGCAAAGGCATGTGGTAAGAACCATGGTCTTCAAGGTGAAGAACTGTGGCTTTTGGATAATCACATAGCTATTGTGTAGGCACAAAATATCTATCCAATCTCTCTTTCACTAAACTCCCTCGAAACTACTTATTAGTCCATATAAACAGACTTCCTTCATACCCCACATTCACTAGGCCTCCATCATTGATAAAAGTATTAAATCTTTTAATAGAAGATGCTATTTTCATCTTTCCACCTTCTTTCTCATGATACACAGCAATTGCTTTAAAATTACCAAGAATCATAACATACTGTCCCTTCACCTATTAGATTAAGTAACTCTCCAAATTGCTGACTTCTATGTCTTTTTTTACTGTGTAAATGGACAACAAAGATTAATCAATATTTCATCAAAATCAAATCTTTTCACTTTAACTGGATATAGTATTTTATGTCATTCTCTATTATCACTGAAACTTCTTCCTTCCAAGCTAACGTTAGACCACCTGCCAGTCCTTATGGTTCCACACAATGTACTTTTTCAAAACCAACTTTCATATATTGAGTAACTACATGCGAGGCATTATTTTTAGTTTTAAAAAAAATAATACCTCGGGAGAATGAGACTTTTTAATCTCTTAGATGCTGTGAATTGTCAGAATTTTTGGAGCCAAAATCTGACAATTCTACATGGCCATCTTCATACTTCTTAGGGTGTTAAATGGGGTTGGCACCCTCCAGCATTCAAGACTCATCAGTTACACACTAATTTTTAGTTAGAGTTATCTCCCTCTAATTCTATTGTTCTTCTCTTTTCTCCTTAATTACTCTCCGAAGACTCTCTTTTTCTCCTAACCAGCTTTTTTTAGTTGAATTTTCTTTTTGTTTTTCTCAGTAAAAGGTGAATTTTGGACAAAGCAAAAAATATTCATACTATCTCCCACTACTTTTACAACCTTGCCCTCCACATGTTGCCCATTATAAGTTATGCCCAATATTTCATTATCATATCTTCGTTAACGACTTCACTTTCTTCAGCCCCTCTTTTTCTCTGTCCACCTTTTTTAAAATTTGAACACGCTCTGTTCTTTCAGTGAAGGTCTTTGTGGAGTTTACTTATACATGATCAGCCTTCCTTTCTTCTCCATAGATAATTTTGCAAAACTTCCCAATAAACTGACTGGGATTGGCCTATGAAATTTGTCACTTTGCACAGGATCAGTTTTTGGTCTATTAGGATTGTTGTTCTCCTTTTCTTTATTCAAACGTCTGTCAGTTTGTTCCGCCTTTAACCATGAGCCCCATCGTTTCTCTTTCACTCCTCCATTCGTCGTATCATGTAGCATCACACTACATACTCTTTGGTCATGACCAAGATGATCACAATAGTTGCGAAAACAGCCAAGCCTCTCATATTTCACCACAAATTCCATAATCTTTTTATTTAGCCCGAAAATCTTGATATCACGCTTAATTGGTTTTGTAGCGTCAATCAAAACTTGGACTTTGAGAATTCTGGTTTCTCTTCCTCTTATACCAAAGCAATCTACATCAATTACATCCCCAAAACTCCTAGCAATCTTCCTTTCCAGATCTTTGGTTTTAAAATGTTATGGGATACCCCAAAATTAGATCCATATTAGAACCAAGGTCAGATCAGATATCTCTCCATTATCCTCCTTCTTCCACCTTTTTAAATTGACAATGTAGTTTTTAAAAAGCCAAAGAACTCCCGGTTCAATTCAAATCATATCCACTTCATTACCAAAAAAAATTGGAACACATTATCTTCGGGATCCATTACTTTAAGGGTAATGCTATGGTGCTGAAGGAAAAAATTTTCAGCAAGTGCTGAAATTAAGTGGCACAGTAGAAAAGCTTATGCGTATATCTATTGTCTCTAAGGTTCTTGACAAGTCTTGCACTGTGTCCAGAGATTGATGGAAGAGGCCAATTAATTAGATGTCATTTGATTTTGTTAATGATAATGATTAAGTTGTTGAGTTTTTTGGGAGTCCAAAAAATATTTGGTCTGTAATGTATTGCGGGTCTAAAAATGATTGGGTGTTATGATAAAAATATTGTACAGCCCGATAAAATAAATAATGATAAAAAATAATCACACTGGTTATATATAATTTATTGGTACCCAAAAAAAAAAGTCCCAAATGAATTGAATTCTTGTCTTCTATTTTTTTTTGTACTTTATTTTTGCTGTGTACAAACTTTTTTTATTATTTATTTACCTCTATTAAAATTTGTAATTGTGATAGTTATATATTACGTTTATCATTGTAATTTTTTTAAAATATAAATTATTCATCCTACTAAAAAGGACAAAATAAATAAAAAATTAACTATAATTAACAATAGAGTCATATCAAAGTAATATTTATAATCTAAAATAGTACTAAATAAAATAATGTTAAATAAATTATGAATAATCTAATTTCATAAAGTATATTTTCATACATTATTCATACCTAAAACAAACAATTAACATACATGAGTTAGTCTAATGAATTATAATCCAAATAGTATATTATTTTTATATTCACCTAAAAGGTCGTACGTTCGAGTGTCCCTATCTTTAGTAAAAAAAAAATAAACATACATGAGGTAACCATGTTTGTAAACCTAGCTATATATACATGTCTTTTTATATCATTTGTCATAGTAGCATATTTAAAAAAGATTAGAAGAAAAAATTTATGCATAATTTACACACTTATTTTAATTAAAATAAACATTTTAAAAAATTAATTAAAAGATCTAGCTATTTTCACATTTAAAATAAAATAAAAAAATAATTTCGCATATTTTTTAAAATTTAAAAGCTACATACATAACCTAAAATATGTAACCTGTATAACATACAATTAACTCTAAATATCGTATAAATAACGAAAATGCATTATTATTGTTATTTGTAGGGTGGTGGGCTCTTACATTTTGAAATAGTCGTGGATGATTTCTGATCAAACCCAATAATAACAAACCCAATAATAACAGTAAGCATAGAAACGTATATGTCACCACCACCAACACAACACCTCCTACACTTCATTTGGGACTTGATTTTTTTTTTTGGATACCAATAAATTATTTATAATTACTGTGCTATTATTATCATTATTCATTTTATTGGGTTGTACAATTTTTATCACAACACCCAATCTTTTTTAGACCCGCAATATATTACTTGCCAAATATTTATTGGACTCCAAAAAAAATCCAACAACTTAATCATCATCATTAACAAAATCAAATAACATCTAATTAACTGTCCTTTTCTATCAATTTCTGGATACATTACAAAATTTGTTGAGACCTTGAAGACAATAAATACACTCATAAACTTCTCTACAACGCTACCTAATTTTAGCATCTGCTGAAAATTTTTTCCTTCAGCATCATAGTATTATCCTTACTTTAAAACCTTCTGGTTGGGACCAGAGTCCTTCTCGTATTACTTTCAATATACCAACGCTAAACTTCCTATAGACTAACATTCTAACTATAAGACTCCGAGAGGATATTTGTAAGCTTTCGGCTATAACGTCCTCATCGAAGTGATAATATTTTCATCTTTTATTTCTTCTCTTATTTTCTTCTCACGCCTACCATCACTTGCATCTGCCACTATCTTTAAACGAAACACTCTCTGATTAGTTATTTATTGACTTAAAAAACTACCTTATTAAATGAAAAAAAAACTTTTTTAAAAACTTTAGCAGAGTACCAAAATCTAAGTGGCACAACATGCGTCAATTGTTAAACTTGTATTTTCACATAAAAATTATTCTAATTATATTCACGTGAGTTTCTCTCTAAGTAAATAAGAAGAATAATTTTGTCTAGGAGAATATTAGAGAAAGAGAAATTTAGATATCGGATATATATAATGAAATACGATCGATAACCAGTACTAATATTACTATTTATACTATTTTCTCCTATAATTAAGTTTATCTTTAATTACCTACGTGTTTTTTTTAACGTTACAAACTTACAATTACCTACACTGATACAAAAGTGACATTTTATTACGTACTAGTGATTTGTTACTATTTTATGTGTTACTAAGAGTCCCATATATTTGGGAGTATATAAACCATTATAAGTACTGAATAATTTTGATCCTTACGAAGGATTGAGTTAAATTAAATTAAACCCACTCAATTTTGATACAAATTGATCCAACCTATCTGAAGCATAATTACTTAGACTTCAATAAACCTCTAATATTTTGGAATTTAAATAAAAAAAATAAAATAAAATAAAAATAAAAATAAAAATAAAATCATATTAAAAAAAATAAGTGACTACTATTTTTTATATATCTACTTTGTATTTGAGCAAATATTAATCAGTTTTCTATTTTTTCACTAAAATATTAGTCCCCTAATATTCCTTCCATATTTATATCCAAGAGCGTCTTTGAAATTTTGTAACAATCTATGAAGTATGGACATTTTCATGAGTTGTTATATTCATGTATCAAATACAATTTAGATACGATACTTATTCGATATGCGTGTCTTCTATATCCAGTTATGTTTTAATTAAAAAATTAAAGATTTTTCGGACACATTTAGACACATCTAAATATTATTACGTGTCAGTGTATCTAGTTTTAATTTTAACATGTATTTTTAAAATAAGCTTAGAAATATTATATATACTAGCCACTAGTATTTCTTAAAGATTTTAGAAATAATTGTTTGCATTCGACCCTAATAAATAATTTTCTATCTTTGATTATTTATATGTTTTGTTAAAGGTGATTGCTACAGTACGATAATAAATTAATACGTACCGATACGTTTAAGATATAGACAAATAACAATAAATCATGTGGAATTTATTTTCCACGTCAGTATTTAATTTTTTTTAAATATATAATATATCACCACTTTTACTAAAACACCCTTTTAATTAAATAAAAATAAAAAATATTTATTTATTTAATTTTATAAAAAGACTTAAACATCCTTTCTTTATTTGATGAGACAAAAATATCTTTTTAAATTAATCAAATTTTAAAATTAAAAAATTAAACAAAACAAAAATATATCTTAAAAAAATTATTTTTGAAATCTAGGTTTCAGAAATCCTTTTCATCTTGTCAAGTTCTTCTAATAAAAAATTGTTTCTGAGTTTCAAAAATCTTCTTCATCTTCTCAAGTTCTTCCCTCCCCTTCGTATCTCTCTCTCTCTCCCTGGAGCTCGGTCTCTCTCATCTCTCTCACCGTGGCGTCGCCGTTGCTCTCTGTCTCGTCATCGTCTTGCACATAGTCGTGCGCGTCTTCGTTGCGCTCTTCGTCGCCGGTGGCAGAAGCAGCAGGTTCAGGGGCTCGTCGTCTTCTTGCTTCGAGTGTCGCCGTCAGCCTCCTTCGCGCAATCAGAAGCTGCTTCATGATTTGGTGAGTTCTAACAAAGGTAGGATTTTATTGTTCCAAGTTAGTTGAAACTTGAAACCGTGACGCTGATGTTTTCTTCCCTTTTCATCGCCACAAAGAATCCTTATATTCTGGCTCACCCACTTCGCTAGATCACACTGTCATTTGATGATTCCATCAATATCATTGTTTATTTAGTTGTTAATCAACCACTTTGTTAATGTAAAATAAATTGAAGTTCTAGGTTTGGGTAAAGTGGGGACAGAGACGCCAGTTCATTCCCCAAAACAAGCTAGGTAACTTAATTGATAATTTTTTATAATAGATCAGTTGTTCATTCCTTCTTTGAATTGTCCAGTTATATTTAGGTCTTCCTAGTTTGTTATTAGTGCAACAATTGTCAGTGATTTGACTTTTAGGTTGGATACTACCTGATTTTGTTACAAAGTAGAAATTTGCTTCGATTCACACTTTCACTGTATCAACTGGTCTATTCACTCACATACAGCTCATAACAAGCATGCCAGTAGCATTTGTCATAGTATACGTAATCTGTAGCTAATTAAAATGCAGATTTTGATTATTTGGGAAGTCTTTTCTTGAACAAATTTTACAAAAATATATTCCTGTTGTTAATTTTGTCAATTCTTGCTTGTTTAATTGAAGCCATAGTGTTTGCTTTAATTCTGAGGTTAGAGAATAAATTACTACTATGATACGGAGAAGTTGAAACAATGATATTTTAAAAACAAGAGATAAATGTGCTGCAGTAACAAGAGATAAATGCGCTGCAGTAACAAGCGGGCACTCAATGTGGACATCCCCATCACTCTTGTGGCTGGGAAGAACACAATTGATCTTCTTAGTTTGACTGTCGGACTTCAGGTTCATTTTATATGATAATATAACATTTACAGCTGGCAAATTATGATTTAGTCTATAGCATGCAATTAAGTGTTATGATTTTAGGCTTCACCATAAATCATGAGGCTTGATCAGCTAATTTGAACCTTTTACACATCAGAACTACGGATCTTTTTTTGACATATGGGGAGCCGGAATCACTGGTCCAGTTATATTGAAAGGTTTGAAGAATGGCAACACTTTTGATCTCTCTTCTCAGAAGTGGACTTATTAGGTTGGCCTCAAAGGTGAAGATTTAGGTCTATCTAGTGGAAGTTTCGGACAGTGGAACTCGTAATCTACCTTGCCTAAGAACCAACCATTCATTTGGTACAAGGTAACATTTTGTTTCTTCACACTGCTTAGTTTTCTACCTCTATACTTGCTACTAACTAATATTGCACATGTTGGATTAGACGAATTTTGCTGCTCCATCTGGAAGTAATCCGGTTGCAATTGACTTCACCAGAATGGGAAAATGCGAGGCTTGGGTTAATAGACAGAGCATTGGCCGCTACTGGCCTACTAATGCTGCTTCGAATGGCATTTTCTCCGACTCATGCAATTATAGAGGGCCTTATACTTCTTTGTATATGTATTACTTTTGTTAGTTCGTTGATTTTTCTTTTATTTTTGCATAATTTTGGTTTATTTCTGATGATTTTGACATAAATTTCGTACAGAAGTTATTGGGATTCTTGCTTTAATACATAGGTGTTTACTCAGCAGTTTATTGTTTTCCATCTTGTTCCATCATTGTGACTAAGCATGCACTTTGTTACTCAAATATTACAGAGAAATCATTTGGATTTACGGCTTGTTCGGAACCAGTGGCTTTTAATAGATCCCAAAATACATTTTCTCATGTCAGAGGCAAATGAAGACAAAACATTTGGAGACTTTAGAGAAATGGGGTCAAGGCTTGCTCATGAAGTGATCACCTTCCTTAAAAAGAAGATGGATAAAGTTTCAAGAAATGCCATCTTAACTGATATCAAGCTTAGCTTTGTTGGTCATTCTATTGGAAACCTCATTATCCGAACTGCCCTCGCTGGTATTTATTGTCAATTTTAAAAGATACTACTAATGAAATTTAAAGTGGTGAAACTGACTTCTTTCTTTCTCCCCACCCCCAAAAAAACAGAAAGCATCATGGAGCCATATCTGATGTACTTACATACATATGTCTCCATATCTGGTCCACACTTGGGTTATATGTATAGTTCAAACTCTTTATTCAATTCAGGACTATGGCTATTGAAGAAGCTGAAGGGTACACAATGCATTCATCAACTAACTTTTACAGATGACCCTGATCTTGAGAATACTTTCATATACAATCTTTCCAAGGTATTAGGTGCCAAATTTACTCTTCTTGTATGTTGTCCTACTCCTACACCTATCCCTCTATCCAGATCACCTTTCCCGCAGTCTTAGCATTTAGAAGTAACGATAACACGGTGTTTGCTATATGTTTTTGTTGAATGTCATTGATGTATTTTAATGAAGGGAACATAGGAAAGTAAGTTCTATGTTTTACCTTTGGCTGCAAATGTAAAATACTGTCATTCTTGTCTACAGGAGAAGACACTGGAAAACTTCCAGAATGTAATTCTTTTCTCCTCTCCTCAGGTAACCTCCCTTATAAGCTTATGATCAGAATTATCATAGATTGTATGTTGACAGATCTTAACTTTCCTAACATTAGTTTGAATTACCTTGTATTAACAATTTACATACTGGGCTATTCCTGAAGAGTAAAGATATGGTTTAAGATTGTAAGTTTGTGTAACTTATTGTCATAGAAAAATGGATAAATAGAGATGTACTTGATGGAAAACTTAAATTGTTTGGGATTGATAACATGACTATTTTGCCGCTCCATCCGCTCTTCTGCATGAGCATGCTTTTTTTTTGGGTGTTTTTCTTGATTCATGTCCCATGGAAATGATAGGATTTGTTTGAGAGTTTAACTTTCAAAATTAAGATTTCTACTCTGCATATCGTTAATGTTTAGTGTCTAGTATTACATCTACCTACTCTTTTCTTTTACTATTTCAAATGATATATAATTCCCATGTTCATTGCATTTCAGGATGGTTATGTTCCGTATCATTCTGCCAGAATTGAACCGAGTTCAGCGGCTTCCTAAAAGAGGGAAAATCTTCCATGAGATGCTAAATAATTTGTTGGGCCAAATCCAAAGTGACTCTGATGATCGTGTGGTAATTCGATGTGATGTCAACTTCAACACGGCTTGCTATGGCAGAAACTTAAACACACTTATTGGACGCACTGCACATATTGAGTTCTTGGAGTCCGACATTTTTGCCAAGTTCATAATGTGGTCTTTCCCAGAGCTGTTCAGATAGTAAACAACTGAATTTCCATAATTCCGGCCATTTTGTCAGTTTAGCAAAACAGATAGGTCGACCGAAGAAGGCTTTCGGAGCAGTGTAATTGAAACAGCCAAGAGATGTTGAATTCAAGTCCGTCAAATGTCAAAACTCCATGGCATCCGGCTTGATTCTCGCAGTCTGAATCATAATCCTCCAAAAAATGTGCCCGCATTTTGCTTACATGGGGAATCTTGTGGCATGTGTGGAGCAACAGGCCTTGCATGGAAGGGGAATATAGCCTTTTTTGCTAACTAGTGTTCCCTGTACTCTGCTAAAGGACCTGAGCTTTTGCATTTATGCAAGGGCAGAATAATGTAAATTAACTCAGGCATGTACAATTACAAAGAACAAAAACAATGTGCATTGTATCATATCTGACAAGTATATATAATATTGTTAGATCTGCTGCAAGCTTAGAAAACTAGAGATAATGTTGTACACACAAAGTTTATTAACCCTTCCTTGTTAAGCAGTGTTATTTTTGTTAACTGTTCTGGTGGCAGTTGTTATGATCTTGTCTATGGTTTGGTTCTGTTGTCTCTTCTTTATACATGTATATCTGAAGCGGCTAATGTTTGTTGCTTTGTGTACTGAGCTTTCCAATGAGCCAAATGAAGTTGTCTCCATTATTAGACAATGCTAGAAATCTAGTATTTCTGGCATAGTTGTAATAGTGAGACAAACTTAATATAGAAATATACATAGTAACAAAAAATGTTCATGAGTCTAGACAAGATTATAACAAATCATGAACACAAGCAATTTATTTAAATAATAAGAATTTAAATTTTAATGCACTGTGCATCTAATTAGCTTAAATGTCCATCCAATAAAACAGACATGATTGGATGAATGTGTAAATGTACTAATACATCAAAATTAAACTCAAATAATAGATTGTCAGTTTGTTATACGTTTCAGGTGTTTGGACAAATGATAATAACATTTTGTTGAAAGAAATTTTCTTCTGAAAACAAATTATTAAATCTGAACACATTGCACAATGCACATGTGTCATGCCTCACTGGAACAGAGAATAAATTCTATTTAATCTATCGGCTGTCTCCATTTTCATAAACACGAGCTGATGTTTCTTTAAGGCATCATACATTCTTCTTATGAATAAGCAACACATTCAGTTCATTGAGAATAGAAACATAACATGCAACTTACATAATACAGGCATTCAAATAAAAATTTTAAACTCTATTTAATAACTTCAACCCAAACCTTAGCAACAGGAAATCATTCAGACAGAACCTTCGGCATTAGAAATTTACTCACATAAGTGTGAGAAAATACTTGCTATGTATAAATATATATTTTAAGCCACCGAACCATAAAATATTTATGAAGTGATTATGTTTTCTTATACAAAGTACAGATATATAAATACAATGTAAAACAAGGAAGCTAAATGATTTATCAACTAAGCTCGTCTACTCATTCTTCCTCCTCCCCAAAAAGCTGGTAAGATGTAAAAATATACATGTTCCGCAAATTTGTACATCTGGTAAGCTCAACAATCCAACATTTTCATTGATCTGCATAGCTGGATGAGCCAAGGTAATCAAGACCCTCAGTTCGGCACGTCATAATCTTCCGGAATGCCTCCCTCACTTGGCGCTCCAGTGGATCCAGTCCAACTCTAAAAGCTTCACAAACTTGAGTGAGCTCCTTCATGTCCTGTTCAATTTCCATTTCCTGATCCTCTGTCAAGGGAAATTGAGGTGAATCCACCAAGTCTGTCAAGTGACGGGTACATAGCTCAACTCGATATATCTCCTTCAACAATCCATTTGAGTTCCGGCGATCTCGCTTCTTTGACTCCTCCATGATCCGTTCATAAAGGGTGTTAACCGGCACGCTCCAAGAAAATTGCCGTGAGACTGAAAAGTGAATGTTTAGACCCCTGTCCTGGCAGGGAATTGCTGCAACAAGGGTCCACAAAACAAACAAGAGAAGGAGGCTGACGGCGACACTCGAAGCAAGAAGATGACGAGCCCCTGAACCTGCTGCTTCTGCCGCCGGCGACGAAGAGCGCAACGAAGGCGCGCGCGACTATGTGCAAGACGATGATGAGACAGAGAGCAACGGCGACGCCACGGTGAGAGAGATGAGAGAGACCGAGCTCCAGGGGGAGAGAGAGAGAGATATACGAAGGGGAGGGAAGAACTTGAGAAGATGAAGAAGATTTTTGAAACTCAGAAACAATTTTTTATTAGAAGAACTTGACAAGATGAAAAGGATTTCTGAAACCTAGATTTCAAAAACAATTTTTTTTAGATATATTTTTGTTTTGTTTAATTTTTTTATTTTAAAATTTGATTAATTTAAAAGGATATTTTTGTCTCATCAAATAAAGAAAGGATGTTTAAGTCTTTTTATAAAATTAAATAAATAAATATTTTTTATTTTTATTTAATTAAAAGGATGTTTTAGTAAAAGTGGTGATATACTATATATTTAAAAAAGAAAAAATTAAATGCTGACGTGGAAAATAAATTCCACATGGCTTATTGTTATTTGTCCATATTTTAAACGTATCGGTACGTATTAATTTATCATCGTACCGTAGCAATCACCTTTGTTAAATTAGAATTATATTTGAAAATAAAGTTTTAATAATAATCTACGCGAAATTTAGTTAAAATTTATAATTAGGAAAGCAATAATTACAACTTATTTAGAAACCAATTTTGAGATTTTGAAATTAGATACTAAGAAGTGATTTGATGACCGATTTAGCGACTGAAGTGTTGATCGCCATTTAGTGACCAATTTGATTAACAACTGCTTTAGTGATTGAAAAATATTTTGTCGTTTAGCAACTACTTTTCTCAACAACTGAAAAATAGGTTGCCATTTAGCAACCAATTTTGTTAGAGATCGATATCATTTTGTTAAGTTAAGAATATAATTAATTTAATAATGATGACAAGCATTGATTTATTGGATTGAATACCCAATTGAGTTTGAATGTTTTATTTAAGTGATGCAGGCCCATATGATGGGATAGCATCTCAAAACAAATTGAAACAAAGAAATAAAGGCTGCTGAAGATTAGTTGATCCACAAACAAAACCCATAGGAAAGAAACAAAAAAATTAAGTGGACTGAATAGAAAGTGATCCACCAATCAAGCCCAAATACATCCCAAGAAGAAAGGTAACCCCAAAGTTAAGTCTCAGCATTGTTTCAATTCGATCAAACACGAGAGAGAAAGAGAGCTTCATCCTCAAGTTCATACACAAGAGAGGAAAGTAAGAGAAAGGTTAATAAAAAAAGTAAGAGTCTAATCAAACAAATCAAAATCATGTCTTCTCCTACTCTTTGCAACGCCCATTTTGAAAAAAATGAAGAAAATGGTGGTTGATTTTCGCTGCCGTAAATCAAAGGCTCAAATTGTTACCTGGGGTCAAAACACACTCTTAAGGGTGTGGATTTGAGATTATCATTGAACAAACTAATTTATGCTACTCTACACTTCTCGGCCAAACAAACAACTAGATTTAAAATCCTTAATTTTGAGGATTAACTGAAAAAAAAGATAAGGGATGATTTTTGAAAGTTCAAAATTCAAGAAGTTGACTCTAGAGAAATTTTAACTGTAGCTCTGACTAAGGTACAAAAAGAAAGTTGAATCTCATTGGAGTCAAGGAGAAAGAACCTGAATTGAGAGCTGTCTGTAAAAGCTCACTACTGAGTTTGAAGTTTTGGAAGCATTATTGCACCCACACTAAAAAGAGCACTCTGTCAAGATGAAGAACAAAGTCTTGAGTTCTTTTGTTGGGTTTAGTTCATAGTGTTAATGCTGTTATCATCATCTCATTCATGATTTATAGTTTTGTGTTTCAATTTCAATGTATATCTTTCTGTATTTTTTTTAGAGGTAAAAAGTAAGAAAGAGAGGCATTGAGAAAAAGCCATAGAGTGAAAAAGGTTGAGAGATACACTTGAGAAAGAAGTTAAGAGTGATTTCAGATTTCTTTTGGTTGTATTTTCTATGTTGTATCCTGTACCAGAGAGGTGCCCCTTGCTAAGTTGGATAAGCACTTAGTACATTGAGTTTAGGTATGAGCATAACCAAGTCAAGTTTAGATTGAAACTTGTGTGTCCAGATAGGATCAAGTTGAGTCCTAGGGAATTGATGTATGTAATACTTTGACTATAATAAAAAATTTACCAATGTTGTGGTGGAGACTGAATGTAAGTTGCATTGTACAAGACAACTAAAGCAGGATACATAACTGTGTCAACTTTTTCTTCTCTACTTCTGTTCTGTTTTCTGATTTTTATAAGACAAAACCAAATTGTTTCATGAATACTCCGCTGCGTTATTCAAACAGAAATTGCTTTTGAGTTTGGTTTTAAGGCTTAATCAAATAAAGTAAAAAAAAGCCGTAGATTCAAATCTCTTTTTTTCTAAATCTTCTGTAACCTTCACGTTTTGTTACTGGTTTGGTGGCTTTGGCTGAAAATTAACCGCAAACGGTTAGCAACCAAAGTTAATTGCTATTTTCAAATTTAGCGATTAATATATTAACAACTACCAAAATCAATCACTATTCTAATAATTTTTTATAGTGATATATTTTTATTTATTAAACAAAAAAATATTTTAAATAATTTATATAATTAAAATATATTAAAAATAATCAATAAAATATTAAAATATTATTATAATTTATCTAAAAAATATTTTATATTATATATGTCCTTGTATTTTATAAAAAATTTAAATTTGTGTATCTGTATATTTTATATCGTATTAGTGTTTCGTATCTGTGTCAGTTTTCGGACATGACATGTAACAATTGTTACTAATATAAGAGAAATAATTTTATATTATATGCATTTTCCCCACAAACATGCAACTAAATGCGGCATGAATCTTGGTAGAGACAGAAGCCACCGCAGTATATATCTCCTAGTAGTTAGAGAAAAATGGAGCTTCCAAAACTTGTTCAACTAATTTAATTTATTTTCTAAATAGTGCATAAACATATGCATTCCTCCCTCAGAAAAATGTTCAATGTTCATACACACGGATTGGGAATCAGTTTCCAAATTTTAACCATCTAACATTTGATGTCCCACATCATCTCTCCTATTTATTAGGTCATGTAGCGAAATCTCTTTAAAAAAATACCACTTATGATTTAATGACAAAAATAAAAAATAAAAAACAAATTGCCAACCCTTAATTTATCAATTATTAATAATCCATAGCATGCTTCATTCAACCTTGCGAAAAAGCTTTCCTCATAAAATGTCTTCTAAGTTCTAACTCAATTATCAAATGATGATGATATTTACTTTTCTTGTTTCACCGTCAAAAACACAAAAATTAAAAAAGAGAAAGGTTCAATCTCTTTTAATTAAATCTGATACATAATTCATATGGATATCAAAGTTGCCACACTAGAACATGATTTACAATTTGATCCCAAAACCAAAAACAAAGCTAAAAGTAGCAAGGATCAGAAAATTGGACCGATCATTGAACTGTTTTAGTTATAGGTTTATTAGTTTATTAGTCTAACCGTGATTTAATTAGAAAAAATGTTATAGAATAAAATAATAAATAAATTATAAATAAACATAAAAAATATAATTATAGTCTAATATAAATTTTAAAATATCTTTTAAATTTAAAACATTACATGAAATATCGTCAATCAAATCCATACAATTTTAAATACAATCTCAAACGTTAAATAGTGAAAAGAAATATCTAAATATTATATATGAAGATTTATCAATCGTCAAAATCCACAAGAACTTGTTGCAGATTTGCTTTGTGGGACCATCTTCACCTTCATTTCCACCCTCTTGAGTAGATGAATCAAAGATGCAGCATAAAGACCACTAATATCACTGTCGTATAAATCAACATCAATATTACCTAATAAAATACACATGTTATCATTATATTAAAAACTAACAATATTCTAATAAATCATAAAAAAAAACTATAATAATCACGCAATAAGTCATCCACATTATTAGAAAAATCAGGCTCTTTCTCTCCAACCTCTTCCGTCACCCAAAAGTCAACTAAATTGATACTTTTATAATCAATTGGATCATATTGTATCTTTTGCTTTCTTTTTTCTTTTTTCTTCCTAAAAAATCTAATACAATATATGAAAAATTAATAATTTACACATTTGTTATCATAAAAATTACATATGAAATAATATGATATTGCACGAAACATATATTACCTGAATTTAAGATGTAAATTATAAGTAACATAAACAATGTCATTCAATCTATCATACTTTAACTTATTTCTTTTTTTTTGTTTAAAAGTCATTAGGAAAATAGATGACGTGCCGAGCTAGAAGAAAAAGTCTGGCCGTATGGGTTTAGGTCAGAGGAAGGAGGCCACGGGAACGCCGACAACCACGGACGACAGTGGCGGTTCTGTTGACGAAGCTAGGTTTAGGATTCTTTAGGGCTTGCTTGTAAAGAGTGTGTGTATCAAAAGATGGGTGTTTGGAGGGGGGAGAGGGTAACCTGGCGAGGGACTCGCGTAGGAGGTGGGATTTTTTTTCAAAAAAAATAAACAATGAAAATGGTGTCGTTTTATAAGAACTGTCAGTTCTTGATACCGGCCAGTTTAACAGTTTCTCAACGATTTAAAGAATGATAGTTTTAAAAAGAGAACCGAACCATTTTTCATATTGATTCTTAATTGAACTGATTCGACTAACTGGTTCGGTTTTTAGAACATTGAAAGGTAGACATTTCAGCTTTAAAGTTGCATGATTTAAAAAATTATTATCATTACATAACCATGTAGGACCATAACAAAAAAAAAAGGGGACAAAAAACCAAATAAAACCTTAATAATGCAACACACTCTTCTTTTTCTTTCAATCCCTTCACATAATTGAACATCCATTCACATTTTCATCGCTGAAAATCTCAAAGGAAACCAACGGTCTTGATTGAATTTGACAACCATATTCTTGATCTAGTCCTGAACACATGATATTATAAGGAGGAACATAGTATGAAGGACCACCCATGGGGTACAATCTATTGTACATTTTCCCCATTTCCCGTCCAAAATCCAGCCCTTGATTCTGGAACCCAAATCCAGCGTCCGCAGGTGCAGGTGCACCCGCGGAACCATGATCCACGCTAACATCACCCTGACCTTTCTTTTTCTTCTTCTTAGCAGAACCACCACCACCACCACTCTGGCTACCCTTGTGCTCCTGCGGCGATTCACGGTCGCCGGCCGGAGACTTTTCCGGTGATTTTTGACCGGGTTTTATGTTGCTGCTCTTGCTCATAACTTTGTTACAATTTTGTGTAGTTTTTTCAGCATAAGAATGGTTATCGTTTTCCAACTTGTGTGTGTTGCTCTTGTTCTTGTTCTCTTTGACGGAGATATTTTCCGGCCAAATCTCGGCGTGCTTACCGGCTCTGAGAAGTTTACTGAGAAGGGTTTCAACAGTTACACTTCCAGTGACGGTTACTTTTTGCTGTTGTTGGTCTATTATTGTTGTAAAAACACCTGCACATAGAAAAACAAAAGTTGCAAGATAAAATATTAAAAATTTAAATTTTATATATTTATTATAATAAAAGATTTATAAATTAATAACTTGAATATATGTACTAAGACTAAGACTAAGGTGGAAATTCAGGTGCAATCGATTTAATGTGAAGTTGATATTTGAGAACTGTTAGATGATTTGACTAATTTGATTAAATTTTCATCTAACAGTTCTCAGATATCAACTTCACATAAAGTCGACTGCACCTGAATTTTCACCGTGTAGCAAGAACAAATGTTAATAAAAATAAGAATGTGCGTAAGAAAAAGTAATTGTGAAAGGAAAAATAACACTGTATGAATGAAGTCATGCATGAAATAATGGAAAGATGAGAAAGAAGGAAAAAGCTGAAACATTGAAGATAATTTTCATGCATTGCACATGTAGTGTGTTGGTGTATATATAGATTATTATTATTATTATTATAATATTGATATTTATATATATACCATCAATGCTTTGTAGAACCTTCTTAACTTTCCTCCTGCAACCATCACAGTGGATAGAAACTTTCAAGAACCATGTCTGATGAGAAACACATAACAAGAGAAAATGAGCTTTAGTGGTTGACAGAAGCAGAATGAAGATAATTTTAATTAAAATGAAGAGTTATTATATACAAAAAGGAACCAAATGAAGCTTGTTAGAATATATTTATAACAAAGCTAACCTGATACTTCAATGGAGGTTTTGAATCCATTAATAGCTAGAAATAAAGGTGGAAGTGTGGTTGTTTTGGGAGATAGAAAGGGAAATCGGAAAGGTTAGAAGAATGAGAGTGACACTGTGGTGATGCCCTGATGGGGATTAAAGAAAGAAAAAGAGATGGAAAATGACAAGAATGTACTTGGATGGTATTTAGTTATTTACTATCCCATTCTTTCTAACAATTTCGGATTTGAATTCTCTAAATTTTGAATTTTATTTTAGAAAATAAAATGTAATTTTTTACCATTTATTTTATAATTGAGACCAAAAATAAATATGAGAAAAAAATCATTTAAGAGTAAAAGATCACAATTTATCATCTAAAGTACAAATTTAAAATTTAAAGGATCTAAATTCAACAATTTTTATCTAATCAATTCATTTCATCACATCATTTATTGCTCAACACAAAAGAACTCAAAATCAATTATGTTACAAATTAACTTGGATCAGTGTAGTAATTAGTTTATTAGTCTATTTAAACAGATTTACATTATCTAAATTTTGAATTTTATTTTAGAGAATAAAGTATGATCTCTCACCATTTATTTTATAGGTAGGACCAAAAATAAATATGAAAAAAATTATTTAAGGATAAAAGATCACATGTTATTTTCTAAAGTACAAATTCAAAATTTAAAGAATTCAAATTCATTTAAACAAATATCAAAAATATTTTAAATTTTATTTTGTATATATAATAATCATTAATCAATAATAAATTTTTAAATAGAGTTCATTCATGATAGCTATCAACAATTATGCTATTTGTAAATTAGAGTTGGTGATAAAAATTAAATGATATAAATGTAGTAGATACATACATGAGTGATATACTTTAACATGGTAATTGTTGGTGTTTTTTAAAATTGTGGGAGTACACAAATCGGACCCTCCGATTTGTGTTTAAAAGTTGAAAAAAATTCAGAGTACAGAAATCGGAGGGTCCGATTTATGTTAAAAAAATTAAAAAAACTCAAAGTACACAACTCGGACCATTCGAGTTCTTTGGTCATGAAATTTTACTTCACAAATCGCATGGTCCGATTTGCAGCCGATAGAATTTGAAATCTGAAACGTGGAATTCGGACCCTCCATTTTTCTTGTTCTGGGTAATTCACAACTCGCAGGGTCCGAGTTCTGCTTCCTCTAATCCCACAACGAGGTGAAGCACCCCTCCTCCCCATACGCGAGTCTAACACGTTCTTTACTTCCATATTCAAATTAATTAGTGACATACAGTTAGATTATTCTTTTTTTTTGTCATTTTAGACGACTCAACGTTCGAGTTAACCATACTAGGTTCTAGCAAATTGGCAACAAGGGTGATCTTTACTAGGTTCTAACAAATGTGTTAAAATCATAAAGTTTTGAAAAAAATGTTGCAAATTTATTTTTGATAGCATTACTTCTTCTTATTTTATTACTTTTATATATTATCTCTCTCACCCGTTAATTTAGGGGGTATTATAGAAAAAGAAATATAATATGGTTACATTGATATGTTAATCAGTTAATGCATATTTTATTATGTAGAAAAGAAAAAAACTTTAGCAAGTTAACACTCATTTCAAACAGTGTCTATATAACACTTATGTGATTAATTTATTTTCCCTCATTTTTTCTTGTCTTGTTTATAGGTGTACAAGGCCATTGTTTCATGTGCAAGATAACAAGTTGTTATTTCGTAGGAAGCTATTTGTTACTACTATACATTATTCTAAATGAGATTCTCTATGGCAACTTTATTAATTACATTAATGGATACTACTATCTTATTGACCATGGATTATATAGCTACTTTGGTTAAAATTTTGAAATTTATAGGAAGTTTTCCTAAAGCTATTGTTAGCTACATATGGAGCAAAGTTGGATTTGGATGAGGCTAATACCTACAAAGTTTCCCTTCAAAACTACCTTAAATTTTCTTGCATGAATACACACAATTTATGGGCTTTAACGGTCTTGAGTTTGACCACTAATTACCACTCTTTTGGAAATTTTAAATATACTATAAAAAGGAAAAAAAATAGCTCACAAACAATCAATTTTGAAATAATTAATAGGCTCTTTACTTTTCTAAGGACAAAATCAAATCTATGTAAACAACATACAATGATACACCTGTCCAAATTAGTAGGTGTATTATTTAATATGAATTGAGAAATTGTTTTTTCATATTATTGTTATTAGTATTATCTCTCTTTTCTAGGAAGCATAAGAATAAGAGAAGAAATAAATAATGTAAGACAAAGCAAAAGAGCCAAAACTGTGGGCAATGGTGAAACGAAAGAATATAGCCCTACATAACAATTTAAGCAGAGCCAGAAAGAAGGGGCCCTTGAAATGAAAGCTTTTAGTTTGAACCAAAAACACTTCGAAAGCTTTTTACCACTTCTCCAAAATTTTACTGCCAAGAAAAGAAAGGACTAGTCACAGCTTCTGAAAGTTAAAGTCCACTAAGAGGAGGAAGGAAGAAGTGACTACTGATTACATCAAAATTGAGGGGTAGAACCGTAGAAATTAACATTTATAATCTGAACCCTTTATTTATAATTATTTTAGCCAATTTAAGATAACCAAAAGCCATTTGAACTTTGGTTAAAGTGTTATTAATTAGTGTTAGAATATATTAAGATGAATTAATTATTTTTATTAAAATTATTTAATATATTTAAATATTTATTATAAAATATTATATTTTTATTATTTTAATTTTTTAACATTTATAACTAATTTTTATATTATATTATTTTAGACAATTTAAATAAACATATTTTTTTATTATTCTCTCTTACTTTTTTTAACAATTTATTTGGTGCATTATCTCCAATGTCTGCATGCCACATCAAAAGGGTCTTCCCCGGAAGAAATTAAAACTAGCAATCATGTCATGCATGTATTTTCACTTCAAAGTGACAGTGACACCAATATACACTACAATAATATAGATTATTTTTGAAGGTTATAATGTGTAAAAGAAAATTAAAATTTGTCAAAAAAACAAATTTTGACACTATTTTAACTATAAAAATATGTTAATAAAAATTTTGTCAAAAATAGTATTTTTAACATATAAGTGATTGTGAAAAAAATTTAAATCTTATTTTGATAAATATTGACTGTCAAAAATAATTTGTTAAAACATTTTGAGAACATATTTTCTGTGATATATATTAATTGTCAAAAATACTATTTATTTTGACACTTATTGACTATAAAATATTCTCAACAAAAAATTTTAACAAAGAATGAGATGAGATATTGAAACTAAAGAATAAATTGAGATTTTGAAGATAAAGAATGAGTAGTATAATCTTAAACTGAGAGCAGTGTGATGTCAAAATTAACAGAGTCAAAGAAGAAGAAAAATAGTGGAGTAAATTGAAAACAAATGAGTGTCAAAATTGAGGAGTAATTTTCTACGGTCAAATTATTCATCAAGAAAACATAGAAAATTTGACATTTATGATATTTGTCAAAAATACATATTAATTTTGACATTTAATTATAGTGTTAAAAAATAAAGTGTTAAAATAACTCTATTTTTTGGTAGTGATAATTTGCACTAAATTGATATATTATTGAGACCAATTCTATGGTGCTATGAATTGATGCCTAAATTTTGTCTAACTTATTTTTTGTAGTAAGTTTTGATGTTTTAAAAATTATTTATTGTTATATCTTTTAAATTAAATATTATTTTTTAACTTTTTTTAGTAAATAGGTAATATCTTTTAAGCACCATAGCATTCACCTATTATTGATATCAAAATACTTTTATTTGTACGT
Organism: Arachis duranensis; assembly: GCF_000817695.3. Taxonomy (NCBI): domain Eukaryota; kingdom Viridiplantae; phylum Streptophyta; class Magnoliopsida; order Fabales; family Fabaceae; genus Arachis; species Arachis duranensis. Next base: position 17,789,116 of record NC_029775.3, read on the forward strand.
ACATGTATGATTTTTTTAAGATCATAAATAAGTCAAATATTTCTATCGATATAATAATGCAATGCATGATTCATATGATAAATTTCTTCTTCTTTTTACCCAAAAAAATTTGAAATTTACTACATTGGAGAAGAGACCGTGGTCTGTGGACATGGACGAGACACAGAAACAGCATTCTATATGGATACATAATAACACCATTTCCGGAGTCCAAAAGCTGCATGCACTTTTCCAAAGCATGGCATAAGGATGAGGTAAGCTTTTTTATGATCTTGTAATAGTAATGATACTCCTATATCAATATGGTTGTTGAAGTGAATAAACTAGTCATCAAATTCAAGAGTCATGAATCAAGGTTCAAGACCCATTTGC
>NC_029775.3:17789527-17792572 GCF_000817695.3 Arachis duranensis
GATATTTACTACCACAATATATGTCCCACAATTTATTTCACTTCCTGAGAAATGAAGTTCACTCAACCCACATTTTTATGGTGCTTATAATTTTTTTTTTGTCTAAATATGAGTATTAGGAGATATATTTATTAGGACAATATAAAACCAACTCTTAATCAGTTAAGAATTGAACAACTCAATTAATTATAATTATTTTAATTAGTTTTATTCATTTTTCATTTAGAATATTTGTTATTAATTATTTTTTATGCCAAAATAATTTTTTGAATTATACGTTCCAAAACCTGGGGATCACGGAAGTGAAGTCAAGACTCCTGATTCTTCACCCTCTCTCCCTCTCGGCAGCGATAATGCATCAATTCTCTCTTCCTAGTATCAAAGGCGCCAACCTCCTCCATCCAACCATCCAAGCGGCGTTCCCTTCTCAGTACTCCTCGGTCCGTGCCGCCATTAGCATTGTTGTGTTTGACCGTCGTGCATGTTATTCTCGATTGCTGTGCAACCTTTCCATCTTTTGCTCATCGATTACCACCACTCTCTCGATCAAATCATTCACTTCGAATCCCCCTCGTCACTTCTCCCCTGTGCGTGCCACGATTGACAGTGACATTCGTGATCGTGGTTCAAGTTGTATTCCCGACTCCATAACCGAAACACCCAAAAGACCATCACGCCAAGCGTTTCCTTCACAAAGAAGCTGCTGTCGCGGTGCAAGGCTTTTGGAAGAGAACATCGTCCATGGAGTTTTCAACCTCGAAAGGCGGATCGAATAGCACATTGATCAATTCAACCCAAGGCGATGAAGAATTAAGTGTGGGTGAAGTTGTTATTCAAGAGCAAGAAGGGTCTAAGGTATGTTTCATAAGCTGGTCTTGCATTGTAGACAATTTTATGACAATGTGTTATATGAATGTTTCTTATTCATGCTAATCAGATATTTTTTAAGTTTATTTATTTGGAAAATTCTGGTACAGTGATATATTTAGTTGAGATATTATTAAAATTATGCTAAGAATCGCTATTAAATACTTACCCAGCATGTTCTGATCTTAAGAATTGCTATTATTAAAGTATGTTTGATTCCTATATGTGTTTGCAATATTTTTTTATGCTTTTTATCGGAGTCATTCATTATATAGTAAGGATCTTAAGTTGATAAAAAAATTTTCCAGTGTCTTTAATTGAAGGTCGACGAAATTACCGACGTCATTATGACTAGAAAGGATGAGTTGGACTCGAGACACGAGGTTTGTATTATTCCTAATTGTTTGTCCACTATCATGAGTATAGGGAGTTGACCATGCATGCTAAGTGCGTCATTATGGATAACGACGAGGTTGGCATAAGACCCAACAAGACGTATCTAGCACTAGAAAACGAGGTTGGCGGGTTTTTAAACCTGACTTTTTCAGAAAAGGATGTCAGAAATTACATCACAAGCAAACTCTGATGTGCCAATGACAATGCGGACTTTAAGGGGATGATGAATTATTTCATTCAAATGAAGGAGATCAATCCCTTCTTGTTTTATGCCATAAATGTTGATGATGCTAATAAATTCAGGAGCGTACTTTGGGTAGATGCAAGGTGCAGGACTTCGTATGAATATTACGGAGATGTGGTGTCGTTCGACACCACTTACAGAAGAAACAAGTCTGTATACTTATTGGTGAATTGTAAAAACAGATATTTTTAAAATTTGTTTTTCTGTCTCTCATTTGTTGTTGGTGTTTTCGCAGGCATGGTCTACCGTTTACATCCTTTGTTGGTGTAAACCACTATGGGAAGTCTACTCTTCTTGGTTGTGCTTTACTTGGGAGCGAGGAGATCCCTAATTTTGAGTGGATGTTCACGCAATAGGTGAGATGTGTCGGGACAGCGCCAAGGGGATCATCACTAACCAGGGTAAGGCCATGGCCAGTGCTATTAGGAAGGTCCTATTGGATACTGTCCACCGATGGTGCATTTGGCACATAATGAAGAAGTCACAATTCAAACTCGGAGGTTACGCTAGGTACAGAAAATTGAATGCTACGATGAATCACGTTGTGTAGAATTATCCTTCTGCTGACTCTTTTGAAGTTGATTGGGTTGGATTCATCAAAGAATTCGATCTAGGCCAGAACAGATGGTTAGCAGGTCCGTTATCGTTAACTTAACTCCCGTCTATTGGTTGCATATTGCCTATTTATCCACTATTGGTAGTTCTTTAGGTTTGATTCGGTTGTTGTGTTTTTTTAGAAGTGTAGTCGATTTTTCTATTTTACCTAGTTAGTGGATATTCTTTTCAATACACAAACAGATGGTCTTTCTCATAGTAAAGCTGGATGTTTTTTTATTTGTTGTATCAGTCCTTTGGAAGTGGTCATCATGTTGTGTCTAAGCGACACTCTTATGCTTTATTTTTTTATGTAGACCTGTATGCGAATCGATGGAAGTGGGTTCCAATATTCTTCAAGAGTGAATTTTGGGCTGGTATGCGGAGTACACAGCAGAGTGAAAGTATGCACGCATTATATGGGGGTTTCTGCATTGCAAGAGTGGGTTGGTTTAGTTTGTGCATGAATACGACAATGTGCTTGAAAACAAGGAGCATGTTTGGAAATAAGGAGCAAAAGGAGTTGGAAGATGATGTTGCGGACTCGAAAGGAGTCATCCCATGTATAGAGAGCACGGGCATTGAGAGACAGTTTCAACAGGAATACACCAGTAATATGTTCAGGACCCTTCAGCTAGAGGTAAGAAAAAAAACCGATTGCGTGGTTCGGCCAACTGAACAGCAGGGTAATTCAATTTCTGTTAAAGTGGACGAGCAGAAGGTATTTTGGGAGAAGGATGTCTACCATACTTTCATAGTAGAGTTTGACCCATTGAGTCAAAAGGTTCGGTGCGAGTGCATGGTGCACGAAATTGTGATCATCAATGGCGCCATCAACATGGTACGCTCATTGCAATCTCAACTCTTTATCACAACTTCGCACAACTAACCAGCAAGTGTACTGGGTCGTCCAAGTAATAAACCTTACGCGAGTAAGGGTCGAT
>NC_029775.3:17794226-17794854 GCF_000817695.3 Arachis duranensis
GGGATTATGAGAGTTGTGAAAAGTATTGTTCACAATTTCGCGGCATCAAGTTTTTGGCGCCGTTGCCGGGGATTGTTCAAGTTTTGAGCAAGCTTTTGGTAACATCAGTGCCAAGGATTGTTCAGTTTGGACAACTGAAGGTTCATCTTGTTGCTTAGGTATTTATTTTTTTCGAAATTCTTGAAGATGAATTCTAGAGTTTCATGATGATTTGTTGAAATCTGGCTGGCTGAGAAGCCATGTCTAATCTCGTTGGACCGAGGTTTCAACTTATCATCACAAGAGCTTGTTGATTTCTATCAATCTTGCTTTTGGAGCAGTGATCTGCTAAGGCTTGGCTGGCCTTTGGCCATGTCTAGTGTTTTGGACCGAAGCTTTCTTTGAAAGCTTGGCTGGCTGTGAAGCCATGTCTAATTCCTGGACCGGAGTCTGAGACTAGCATTGCACTGATTCCTGGAATTCTCATTAAGAATTTTGATATCTTTTTCCACTTAATTTTTGAAAAACACAAAAAAATTACAAAATCATAAAATCCAAAAATATTTCTTGTTTGAGTATAGTGTCTCATGTTAAGTTTAGTGTCAAGTGCATGTTTCTGTTCTTATTGCATTCATGCATGTGTCTTAAG
>NC_029775.3:17795059-17796175 GCF_000817695.3 Arachis duranensis
TTGATTTGTCCTTATTATTAAAAATCCAAAAATATTTTTAATTTGTGTCTTCTCAAGTCAATAATACAGAGAATTGAAGATGCAGAACATACAGCAGAGGAATTGCACAGAAAAAGCTGGGCGTTCAAAACACCCAGTGAAGAAGGACAGACTGGCGTTTAAACGCCAGCCAGGGTACCTGGTTGGGCGTTTAACACCCAAAAGGGTAGTATTTTGGGCGTTAAACGCCAGAATGTGCACCATTCTGGGCGTTTAACGCCAGGATGGCACAAGGGGGAAGATTTTGTTTTCAAATCAATTTTTTTTCAAGTTTTCAAAGTTTTTCAAAATCAAATCTTTTTCAAATCATATCTTTTCAATCAAATCTTTTTCAGAATCAACTTCTTTCTATTTTCAAAAATACTTGCTATCAATTAATGATTTGATTCAACATTTCAAGTATGTTGCCTTTTCTGTTGAGAAAGGTTTAATGTTTGAATCATATCTTTTCTTGTTAGCCAAGTTTTTAATTTTCAAATCAAATCTTTTTAAAATGTTTTTCAAATCATATCTTCTCAATCACATCTTTTTAAAATCAATCATATCTTCTTAACCACATCTTTTTCAAAATAGTTTTCAAATCAAATCTTTTTGATTTCTAATTTCAAAATCTTTTTCAAAAAACACTTTACTTCTTCCCCACTTTTATTTTCGAAAATCAAAGTAATGTTTTTCAAAATGTTTTCAAAATCTTTCACTTAATTTTCGAAAATTACTTCCCTTCTTCTCACATCCTTCTATTTATGGACTAACACTACCCCTTAATGCAAAATTCGAACTCCATCTTCTTTGATAAGTTCGAATTTTCTACTTCTGTCTTCTACTTTTCTTTTCCTCTGACACTTCAAGGAATCTCTATACTGTGACATAGAGGATTCCACATTTTCTTGTTCCCTTCTCTTTCTTATGAGCAGGAGCAAAGACAAAAGCATTCTTGTTGAGCCTGATCCTGAACCTGAAAGGACTTTGAAGAGAAAGCTAAGAGAAGCCAAAGCACAACTCTCTTTAGAGGACCTGACCGAATTCTTCAAAGAAGAAGAACTCATGGCAGCCGAAAACAACAACAATGCCAACAAT
>NC_029775.3:17799457-17800084 GCF_000817695.3 Arachis duranensis
GTTCAACTTGCCTATGATGCAAGGAGATGAGCATCCTTACACTAGAAGGGTCAACTTTGATCAAAGGTTGGACCAAGTCCTCACAGTCATATGTGAAGAGGGCGCACAATGGAAGCAAGATTCAAGAGGGAAGCCGGTTCAACTGAGAAGGCATGACCTCAAGCCCGTGGCTAGGGGATGGTTGGAGTTTATCCAACGCTCAATCAGTCCCACTAGCAACCGGTCCGAAGTTACCATAGACCGGGCTATCATGATCCATAGCATCATGATTGGAGAAGAAATAGAAGTTCATGAGGTTATAGCCCAAGAACTCTATAAGGTGGCGGACAAGTCCTCTACCTTGGCAAGGTTAGCCTTTCCTCATCTCATTTGTCACCTCTGTTATTCAGTTGGAGTTGACATAGAGGAGACACCCCCATTGATGAGCACAAGCCCATCACTAAGAAGAGGATGGAGCACACAAGAGACTCCACTCATCATGAGATCCCTGAGATTCCTCAAGGGATGCTCTTTCCTCCACAAAACTATTGGGAGCAACTAAACACCTCCCTAGGAGAATTGAGTTCCAACATGGGACAACTAAGGATGGGGCACCAAGAGCACTCCATCATCCTCCATGAAATTAGA
>NC_029775.3:17802210-17802497 GCF_000817695.3 Arachis duranensis
TAGAGCTCCACACCTTAATCTATGGTGTGTAGAAACTCCACCGTTGAAAATACATAAGAACAAGGTCTAGGCATGGCCGAGAGGCCAGCCTCCCAATGATCTAAGAACTAGATGTCCAAAGATGATCTAAAGATTAAAAGAAATCCAAAGATTCAAAGATACAATAGTAAAAGGTCCTATATATAGAGAACTAGTAGTCTAGGGTTTACAGAGATGAGTAAATGACATAAAAATCCACTTCCGGGCCCACTTGGTGTGTGCTTGGGCTGAGCATTGAAGCATTTTCA
>NC_029775.3:17802657-17802930 GCF_000817695.3 Arachis duranensis
TTTGGGCCATCAAATCTTGGGCAAAGTATGGACTATCATATATTGCTGGAAAGCTCAGGATGTCTACTTTTCAACGCCGTTAAGTGCGCGCCAATTGGGCCTCTGTAGCTCCAGAAAAGCCACTTCGAGTGCAGGGAGGTCAGAATCCAACAGCATCTGCAGTCCTTTTCAGTCTCTGAATCAGATTTTTGCTCAGGTCCCTCAATTTCAGCCAGAAAATACCTGAAATCACAGAAAAACACACAAACTCATAGTAAAGTCCAAAAAAGTGAA
>NC_029775.3:17803528-17804825 GCF_000817695.3 Arachis duranensis
CTTCTTTAGGAACTCAGAATCCAGATAGTGTCATTGATTCTCCTAGTTAAGTGTGATGATTCTTGAACATAGCTACTTATTGAGTCTTGGCCGTGGCCCAAAACACTCTGTCTTCCAGTTTTACCACCGGATACATACATGCCACAGACATATAATTGGGTGAATCTTTTCAGATTGTGACTTAGCTTTGCTAGAGTCCCCAATTAGAGGTGTCCAGGGTTCTTAAGCACACTCTTTTTGCCTTGGATCACAACTTTTATTTTTTTCTTTTCTCTCTTTTTTTTTTCGTTTTCTTTTCTCCCTTTTTTTTTCTTTTTTCATTTTTTTTGTATTCACTGCTTTTTCTTGCTTCAAGAATCATTTTTATGATTTTTCAGATCCTCAGTAACATGTCTCCTTTTTCATCATTCTGTCAAGAGCCAACATTCATGAACCACAAATTCAAGATACATATGCACTGTTTAAGCATACATTCAGAAAACAAAAGTATTGCCACCACATCAAAATAATTAAACTGTTATAAAATTCAGAATTCATGCAATTCTTCTCTTTTTCAATTAAGAACATTTTTCATTTAAGAGAGGTGATGGATTCATAGGATATTCATAACTTTAAGGCATAGACACTAATGATCACAAGACACAAACATAGATAAACATAAGCATAAATTTTCGAAAAACAGAAAATAAAGAACAAGGAGATTAAAGAACGGGTCCACCTTAGTGATGGCGGCTTGTTCTTCCTCTTGAAGATCCTATGGAGTGCTTGAGCTCCTCAATGTCTCTTCATTGTCTTTGTTGCTCCTCTCTCATGATTCTTTGATCTTCTCTAATTTCATGGAGGAGAACAGAATGTTCTTGGTGCTCCACCCTTAGTTGTCCCACGTTGGAACTCAGTTCTCCTAGGGAGGTGTTCAGTTGCTCCCAATAGTTTTGTGGAGGAAAGTGCATCCCTTGAGGAATCTCAGGGATCTCATGATGAGTGGGATCTCTTGTGTGCTCCATCCTCTTCTTAGTGATGGGCTTGTCCTCATCAATGGGGATGTCTCCATCTATGTCAACTCCTACTGAATAACAGAGGTGACAAATGAGATGAGGAAAGGCTAACCTTGCCAAAGTAGAGGACTTGTCCGCCACCTTATAAAGTTCTTGGGCTATGACCTCATGAACTTCTATTTCTTCTCCAATCATGATGCTATGAATCATGATAGCCCGATCTATGGTGACTTCGGATCGGTTGCTAGTGGGAATGATGCGTTGGATAAACTCCAACCATCCTCTAGCCACGGGCTTGAGGT
>NC_029775.3:17805331-17806887 GCF_000817695.3 Arachis duranensis
GCTTTTACCACACCAAACTTAAAAGGTTTGCTCGTCCTCGAGCAAAAGAAGAAAGAAGGGAGTAGAAGAAGAAGAAATGAGAGAAAAGGGAATGGCTTTGTGGGCGGCCAAAAAGGGGGAGAAGTGGTGTTTAGGTTGTGTGAAAATGAAGGAGTGAAGATGAGTTTATATAGGAGTGGGGGGAGGGTTAGGGTTTGGCTATGGGAGGGTGGGTTTGGGAGGGAAAGTGGTTTAAATTTGAATGGTGGGGTAGGTGGGGTTTTATGAAGGATGGATGTGAGTGGTGAAGAGAAAGATGGGATTTGATAGGAGAAGGGTTTTTGGGGAAGAGGGGTTGAGGTGATTGGTGAAAGATTGAAGAAGAGAGAGAGTGGTGGGGTAGGTGGGGATCCTGTGGGGTCCACAGATCCTGAGGTGTCAAGAAAAAGTCATCCCTGCACCAAGTGGCAAGCAAAATTGCTCTCTGTGCCATTTCTGGCGTTAAACGCCGGGCTGGTGCCCATTTCTGGCGTTTAACGCCGAGTTCCTGCCCTTTTCTGGCGTTTAACGCCAGTCTGGTGCCCCTTTCTGGTGTTAAACGCCCAGAATGGTGCCAGACTGGGCGTTAAACGCCCATCTGCTAGCCTTACTGGCGTTTAAACGCCAGCAGGATCTTCCTCCAGGGTGTGCTGTTTTTCTTTCTGTTTTTCATTCTGTTTTTGCTTTTTCAATTGAATTTGTGACTTCTCATGATCATCAACCTACAAAAAACATAAAATGACAAAGGAAATTAGATAAAATATAACATTGGGTTGCCTCCCAACAAGCGCTTCTTTAATGTCAATAGCTTGACAGTGGGCTCTCATGGAGCCTCAGAGATGCTCAGAGCAATGTTGGAACCTCCCAACACCAAACTTAGAGTTTGAATGTGGGGGTTCAACACCAAACTTAGAAGTTGGTTGTGGCCTCCCAACACCAAACTTAGAGTTTGACTATGGGGGCTCTGCTTGACTCTGTTTTGAGAGAAGCTCTTCATGTTTCCTCTCCATGGTGACAGAGGGGTATCCTTGAGCCTTAAACACAAAGGATTCTTCATTCACTTGAATGATTAATTCTCCTCTATCAACATCAATTATAGCCTTTGCTGTGGCTAGGAAGGGTCTGCCAAGGATGATGGATTCATCCATGCACTTCCCAGTCTCTAGGACTATGAAATCAGCAGGGATGTAATGGTCTTCAACTTTTACCAGAACATCTTCTACAAGTCCATAAGCTTGTTTTCTTGAATTGTCTGCCATCTCTAGTGAGATTTTTGCAACTTGCACCTCAAAGATCCCTAGCTTCTCCATCACAGAGAGAGGCATGAGGTTTACACTTGACCCCAGGTCACACAAGGTCTTCTTGAAGCTCATGGTGCCTATGGTACAAGGTATTGAAAACTTCCCAGGATCCTGTCTCTTTTGAGGTAATTTCTGCCTAGACAAGTCATCCAGTTCTTTGGTGAGCAAAGCGGATTCATCCTCCCAAGTCTCATTTCCAAATAACTTATCATTTAGCTTCATGATTGCTCCAAGGTA
>NC_029775.3:17807982-17812807 GCF_000817695.3 Arachis duranensis
TGCAATTCTGTTGCATTAGAGAAACTAATTGAGGCTTAAGCTCAAAGTTGTTTGCTCCAATGGCAGGGATAGAGATGCTTCTCCCATAGAAGTCGGGAGTAGGTGCAGTAAAGTCACCCAGCACCTTCCTTGCATTGTTGGCATTGTTGTTGTTTTCGGCTGCCATAGGGTCTTCTTCTTTGAAGATTTCTGTTAGGTCCTCTACAGAGAATTGTGCCTTAGCTTCTCTTAGCTTTCGCTTCAAGGTCCTTTCAGGTTCAGGGTCAGCCTCAACAAGAATGCTTTTGTCTTTGCTCCTGCTCATATGAAAGAGAAGAAAACAAGAAAATATGGAATCTTCTATGTCACAGTATAGAGATTCCTTGAGATGTCAGAGGAAAAGAAAAATGGAAGGGAGAGGTAGAAAATTCGAACTTATCAAGAAAGATGGAGTTTGAATTAAGCATTAAAGAATAGTGTTAGTCCATAAATAGAAGGATGTGGGAAGAGGGGAAGTAATTTTTGAAAAATTAAGTAAAAGATTTTGAAAACATTTTGAAAAACACTTAATGATTTTCGAAAACCAAGAGTGGAAAAGAAATTAAGTGATTTTTGAAAAAGATTTTGAAATTAGAAAATAAAAAAGATATGATTGAAAACTATTTTGAAAAAGATGTGGTTGAGAAGATATGATTGGTTTTAAAAATATGTGATTGAGAAGATATGATTTGAAAAACATTTTTTTAAAAAGATTTGATTTTAAAAATTAATAACTTGGCTAACAAGAAAAGATATGATTCAAACATTAAACCTTTCTCAACAGAAAAGGCAACATATTTGAAATGTTGAATCAAATCATTAATTGATAGCGAGTATCTTTGAAAATGGAAAGAAATTGATTTTGAAAAAGATTTGATTGAAAAGATGTGATTTGAAAAAGATTTGATTTTGAAAAACTTTGAAAACTTGAAAAAAAATTTGATTTGAAAACAAAATCTTCCCTCTTGTGCCATCCTGGCGTTAAACTCCCAGAATGGTGCACATTCTGGCGTTTAACGCCCAAATCACTACCTTTTTGGGCGTTAAACGCCCAGCCAGGCACCCTGGCTGGCGTTTAAACGCCAGTTTGCCTTCCTTCACTAGGCGTTTTGAACGCCCAGCTTTTTCTGTGCAATTCCTCTGCTGAATGTTCTGAATCTTCAATTCTTCTGTATTATTGACTTGAAAAGACACAAATTACAAATATTTTTGGATTTTTAATAATAAGGATAAATCAAAATGCAACTAAAATCAAATAACAATGCATGCAAGACACCAAACTTAGCAGTTTGTATACTACTGACACTAACAACATGAGAATGCATATGAGAAACAACAAAACACTCAAGTCAAGAGAATTTAAAGATCAGAGCAATGAAATCATCAAGAACAACTTGAAGATTACTGAAGACACATGCATGAGTGCAAGAAGAACAAAAACATGCAATTGACACCAAACTTAAAATGAGACTCTAGACTCAACAAGAAACATATATTTTTTTGTTTTTGTGATTTTGTAATTTTTTGGTTTTTTCAAAAATTAAGTGGAAAAGAAAATAAAGATATCAAAATTAAGTGGAAAAAGAAAATAAAGGTATCAAAATTCTTAATGAGAATTCCAGGAATCATGCAATGTTTAGTCTAAAGCTTCAGTCTAAAGGAATTAGACATGGTTAGCCAAGCTTCAGCAGAACATTGCATTCGAGAGCTAAATTGATGAAAATCAATCAGCTTTGGTGATGATAAGAACATCACCTTGAAACACTAGAATTCATTCTTAAGAACTCTGAAGAAAAATATCTAATCTAAGCAACAAAATGAACCGTCAGTTGTCCATACTCGAACAATCCCCGGCAACGGCGCCAAAAACTTGGTGCACGAAATTGTGATCATCAATGGCGCCATCAACATGGTGCGCTCATTGCAATCTCAACTCTTTATCACAACTTCACACAACTAACCAGCAAGTGTACTGGGTCGTCCAAGTAATAAACCTTACGCGAGTAAGGGTCGATCCCACAGAGATTGTTGGTATGAAGCAAGCTATGGTCACCTTGTAAATCTTAGTCAGGCAGACTCAAGAGGATATGGGTGATATACGAATAAAACATAAAGATAAAGATAGAGATACTTATGTAATTCATTGGTGGGAATTTCAGACAAGCGCATGAAGGTGCTGTGTTCCTTCCGTCTCTCTGCTTTCCTACTGTCTTCATCCAATCCTTCTTACTCCTTTCCATGGCAAGCTGTATGCAAGGGTTTCACCGTTGTCAGTGGCTACCTCCCATCCTCTCAGTGGAAATGTTCAACGCACCCTGTCACGACACGGCTATCCATCTGTCGGTTCTCAATCAGACCGGAATAGAATCCAGTGATTCTTTTACGTCTGTCACTAACGGCTGAATTGAATAGAAGAACAATAGTAATTGCATTAATACTCGAGGTACAGTAGAGCTCCACACCTTAATCTATGGTGTGTAGAAACTCCACCGTTGAAAATACATAAGAACAAGGTCTAGGCATGGCCGAGAGGCCAGCCTCCCAATGATCTAAGAACTAGATGTCCAAAGATGATCTAAAGATTAAAAGAAATCCAAAGATTCAAAGATACAATAGTAAAAGGTCCTATATATAGAGAACTAGTAGCCTAGGATTTACAGAGATCAGTAAATGACATAAAAATCCACTTCCGGGCCCACTTGGTGTGTGCTTGGGCTGAGCATTGAAGCATTTTTGTGTAGAGACTCTTCTTGGAGTTAAACGCCAGCTTTGGTGCCAGTTTGGGCGTTTAACTCCCATTCTTGTGCCAGTTCTGGCGTTTAACGCTGGGAATTCTGAGGGTGACTTTGAACGCAAATTTAGGCCATCAAATCTTGGGCAAAGTATAAACTATCATATATTGCTGGAAAGCCCAGGATATCTACTTTCCAACGCCGTTGAGAGCGTGCCAATTGGGCCTCTGTAGCTCCAGAAAATCCACTTCGAGTGCAGGGAGGTCAGAATCCAACAGCATGTGCAGTCCTTGTCAGTCTCTGAATCAGATTTTTGCTCAGGTCCCTCAATTTCAGCCAGAAAATACCTGAAATCACAGAAAAACACACAAACTCATAGTAAAGTCCAGAAAAGTGAATTTTAACTAAAAACTAATAAAAATATACTAAAAACTAACTAGATCATACTAAAAACATACTAAAAACAATGCCAAAAAGCGTACAAATTATCCGCTCATCAGTGCACCAAGTTTGAATCCACTGGTATATTGTGTTGCCACACTCTTGCTGTGTGGTCATACTATAGAGTTGACACAGTACCGAGCTGCTATGTTCTTCCTTGATAGAGTAAGAACATCATCTACAAGCACAGTTACATTAAGAGTAGCCATGATGTGGCTCGGACCGATGAAAGCCACAACCAGTTCAGGCGTTTGTGTTCAGAGTTCTATAATATTGCTTAGAAATTTGTTGCTTGTGATGAGGAAGCAGTCATCTTGCGATCTGCCCTTTGGAATGCAAAGTCTAAGCTGACTGATTACTGCACCAGCATGTGTTCCACTACTTTTGTTACGACTCAGAACACCATCCCCACACAGAGCACAGACAGTGTTGTTGTACATGACATACAGGGATCCTCAAGAGTTAAGACTAAAAGACGACCGAAGAGTAAGAGACTTGGAGCAGAGTTGGACAAGTCAATTAAGAAATCGATGTAAAAAAGGAAGAGAAAATCGCATCCGGTATGTGCTAGACGTGAGGTATATTTCAAATTTTGTTTTTGGAATGGTGTTGTTGATTTATCTATGCTGTTTTGTTTTTTGTGATGTGCATTTTGTAGGATGTTGTTGACTTTCAGATAGATAATGATCATGATAGTTCTGTAAATAAAAGATCTGAGGATTCTACCACTTGGAATGCATCAGATGGTTGCGGATTCATGTCCCTGTTGAACTCTTTTAGGCATAGATAGTTATCCTTTCATTTTGGTTGTACATTTTTTGGTAGTGTGTGGTTTCTCATAATTAGATTTTGTGGTTCTTTAGACACAACTGAATAAACTCAGACTATTTTTGCTTTGTCACTTGCATTGATATTGTTATGACGTACTCAATAAAAGAAATAAAAGCACAACTATGGTTATCTTTTATCTAATTATTAATTATTATAGGTTTTGAGATTGTTATTGTTTTAAGATCACAAAGTGTCACTTATTTGTTGGCAACAAACAAACGGATTACGTCCGTCATGAAACCTACTGAAGAACAAATATCTAAAAAAACAAAAGGCATACACTTTTCAATGAGGTACACGCATTCACAAATGCTTACCACATGAAACAAAGAAACTGTTCATACCCTGACCGGGCTCCTCCAAACTCGGCAAAATCCATGAAAGGTCCGACCTCGTCCCAAAGCCCACGCCTGAGGTCGGACCTCGGACAATAAAGCTAAGAAGGCCCATCAAAAGGAACGCAGCCCAAAACCTAAAGGCCGAAAAGGCCTAGGAAAGGCGGTTCCACAAAGATAGAGATAAAACTCCCAAAAGATAAGATAAAGATAAGAATATCTTATCCAGGGAAGATCACGGCCAACTACTATAAATACACTGGAGCACCCAGGTATGGCACACATTCCACATTCTACACATATCTGCTTGGACCCATGCTAACTTAAGCATCGGAGTGTCATTGCAGGTACCACCACCAATCACTCTACATATCAAGCTCGGGTCCCTGACCCCCACCTCGGGCTTCTCCAGACGACCGAGCTATACGTTTCAGGTAACCCTCGGAACATTGGCGCCGTTGCCGGGGA
>NC_029775.3:17813523-17815940 GCF_000817695.3 Arachis duranensis
ATGCCCTTCGGGCTGAAGAACGCAGGGGCAACCTACCAGAGGCTAATGAACAAAGTGTTCTCAGAGCACATCGGACTACAGCTGGAGGTGTACGTCGACGACATGCTGGTAAAGACACAAGAAGACGGAAACTTGCTGACCGACCTCACCAGCGTCTTCAGCACCCTCAGAAAAGACAACATGAGACTTAACCTGACAAAGTGCACCTTCGCCGCAGAAGCCGGAAAATTCCTAGGCTTCATGCTGACTCAAAGGGGCATCGAAGCGAACCCGGACAAATGCCAGGCGATACTCAATATGAAGAGCCCGACGTGTGTCAAAGAAGTATAACAACTGAATGGAAGGCTAGCTGCCCTATCAAGATTCTTGGCAGGATCAGCGATAAAATCACTACCTCTCTACTCACTCCTAAAGAAAGGGAAACCCTTCTCATGGACCCCGGAATGCGAAAAAGCCTTTCAAGAATTCAAGGAATTCCTCGGGCAGCCACCAATCCTAACCCGACCTCTAAAAGGGGAAGAGCTCGTACTATACCTCTCAGTTGGACATCGAGCAGTCGCTTCAGCATTAATACGAGAAAATGACCAAGGACAACACCCCATCTACTTTGTAAGCAAGGCACTACAAGGGGCTGAATTGAACTATCAGAAGATAGAAAAATTCGCCTACGCCCTAGTGTTCACAGCTCGGAGGCTCCGTCCCTACTTTCAAGCCCACACCATCAAAGTCCGGACAAACCAACCCATGTGACACATCCTCCAAAAAACAGACCTGGCGGGACGAATGCTGCAATGGGCGGTGGAACTGTCCGAGTTCGACCTCCACTATGAAACCCGGACTGCCATAAAATCTCAGTATCTAGCCGACTTCATCGCAGAATACACTGAGACCCCTGGAACCCCACTCTCTTGGAACCTGTATGTCGACGGGTCCTCAAACAAAACTGGAAGCGGAGCCGGGGTTATACTCGAAAGCGACCAAGGAACACAGATAGAACTATCCCTGACTCGAAAGCGACCAAGGAACACGGATAGAACTATCCCTAAAATTCGAGTTCCAGGCTTCGAACAATCAAGCCGAATACGAGGCCCTACTAGCAGGTCTAAAGCTAGCCGAAGAGGTCGGAGCCCAGAGAATCACAATCTTCAGTGACTCCCAGGTCGTCACATCACAAGTAAATGGAAGCTACCAGGCCAAAGACCCAACTATGAAAAAATACCTGGACCAAACACAGGCACAATTACGCCACTTTTCAGAAATACAAATCTAGCACATACCTCGGGAACAAAACGCCCGCTCTCTCGAAGCTTGCCAGCACCAAGCCCGGAGGCAACAACAGAAGTCTCCTCCAGGAAACCTTACAATCCCCCTCCGTGCTAAGAGAGGAAGAAACACTGAATATATCCAACCAACAGCAAGGATGGATGACCCCCATACTCAACTACCTGAAGTCGGGAACTCTTCCCGCCGAAAGAAAAGAAGCTAAAAGGCTTGCAAAGGATGCCCAGAATTATACACTAATCCACGACGTGTTATACAGAAGAGGATTCTCAAACCCCCTCCTTAGGTGTGTTCCGACCTCAGAAACAAAGAGCGTCCTCGAGGAAGTCCACGGAGGTATGTGTGGGAACCATCTCGGAGCTCGGGCATTATCCAAAAAAATAGTCCGAGCCGGGTTCTACTGGCCGACCTTGCAAAGAGATGCAACGAAGCCGGGTTCTACTGGCCGACCTTGCAAAGAGACGCAACGGAGTATGTGAAAATATGTCCCCCCTGCCAAAAACACGCCAATTTTCACAAAGCACCGCCTGAAGACCTTATCAGCATCACCGCACCATGGCCCTTCGCAAAATGGGGACTCGACCTACTCGGCCCGTTCCCACAAGGACCAGGGCAAGTCAAATATCTCATAGTAGGGGTCGACTACTTCACAAAGTGGATCGAAGCTGAACCCTTAGCCACCATTACGGCTCAGAAAAGCCGCAAATTCCTATACAAAAACATTGTCACGAGATTCGGAGTCCCCTACTCCATCACAACGGACAATGGAACACAATTCACGGAGACAAGTTTTCAGAACTTGGTGGCCGAACTAAAAATCAAACAGCAATTCACCTCGGTCGAGCACCCACAAGCCAATGGACAAGCAGAGGCTGCAAATAAAGTCATCTTGGCCGGGTTAAAACGAAGACTCCAAGAGGCCAAGGGGGCATGGGCCGAGGAACTCCCCCAGGTACTATGGGCATATCGGACAACCCCACACTCTACAACGGGAGAATCCCCATTCCGACTAGCTTACGGGATGGAGGCAATGATTCCTATTGAAATAGATGAAGGGTCACCCAGAGTCATCTTCTACAACGAAGAAGGCAACCCGCAGGCACAAAAGGAAGAACTCGACCTCCTCCCCGAGGTCC
>NC_029775.3:17818894-17820382 GCF_000817695.3 Arachis duranensis
ATACCAGAGAACAAAAAAGAGTCCCCCCCATGTACAAACAACTGGCGGCGCCTCTTTTTGGGGCAACCCAGGCATAGGGAAAAAGAAACAAACAAAGAGCCACACAAAAGAAACAGAAGCATATGTGCACAAGAAAAAGAGATGGGAACAAACCTGGAAGAAAGAAACGAGGACGACGAGCTCCGAAGCGAGGAGAACGGAACGGCGGCGCAGAGGAAACCCCGGAAAGACACGCGGAAAGATTCGGGGAAGAAGAACAAAAGAAAAAGGAAGTGGTGCTCAAAAAAAGGAGATGGCGAAAACTCAGAAAACAGGAAGGGAACAGAATAAACGAAGAAAAGGAGGAAAGGGGCAAATAAATAAGGCCTTCACAAAGCCCGAACGGAAATCGAGGAGAAACGGTAAAATGCAATAAATGCAGGAACGACCATTTTTGAATTTTGAAAAACTACTATGCCCGAGCTCGACCTCCCAAAAAGACGAACTCGGGCAGGGGCGACTTCTTCAGGTCAGGACAACCCGACCTCTTTCCAAAGAGCTTGGCCAAGTCACCAGAAAAGCCCAAAGAAGGGCCCAAATAGAGGAACACGCCCCAAATCCTAAAGCAGCCCAAGCCTACAGTGGGAAGGGCGGTTCCCATGAAAGATAAGCTGACCTCACCTAGAAGGTAAGATAAGATAAGATAACTAACTTATCTTATCTAAAAAGGTCACGCCCCATCACTATAAATACACTGGATCACCCAGGTATAACTCATACTCTAATTCTACTCAATATCTGCTTGGACCCATGCTAACTTAAGCATCGGAGTGTCATTGCAGGTACCACCACCAATCACTTTACATATCAAGCTCGGGTCCCTGACCCCCACCTCGGGCTTCTCCAGACGACCGAGCTATACGTTTCAGGTAACCCTCGGAACATTGGCGCCGTTGCCGGGGACCTGGAAGTCATCCCTTTACCATGGCGGACGACCCTCTCAACAATGACCACGCTGCATCAGAGCAAGAGGATGAAGTTGACACCGGAGAACGACCGGATAGTCCTCCGTCACCACGCACTCCAGGAGGAAACAAACAGAATCGCCCAAAGACATCACTCCCAAACAAAGATCCACAAAATCCCGAAAAAGAAAAGAACTCAGAAATTCTAGAAGCAGTTCGGGCACAACAAAACCGACTGAAACAACTCGAAAAGGACATAAAGAAGCAAGAGGAAACTGAACAAGATCTGAGAAGGGAGGCTCGAAAGCGCAGAGAATTAGAAGAAAAACTAAGGAAAATAGAGGCCAATCTGAAAGGCCGGATAGAACGCGGCACCACCCCCGAATGCAACCATGATCCCTTCACGCAAGAGATCATGAAGGAGAAGGTACCACGAAACTTCAAGCCACCCGATATGGATCTCTACGACGGCACCACCGATCCAAGTCACCACCTCAGCAACTTCAGAAGCAGAATGTACCTAGTCGACGCCTCCGACGCGATT
>NC_029775.3:17824203-17831169 GCF_000817695.3 Arachis duranensis
CTCCCAAGTGATACAATACCCAACCCAAGAGAAGAATGTAAGGCTCTGCAGTTAAGGAGTGGCAAGGTAGTTGGTGAAAGTTCAAATCAAGAAGCAACAAAACCCAAAGAGCAAGATACAGTGGAGAGGCAAGATGAAGAAAAGGCTTCAACATCTAACAAAGGCAAAGAAGTTGTCAAGCCACAAGGCAACCCACCCAGGCAAAGAAGCAACCATGATAGCAATGAGAGTGTAAATCCACAACAAGAAAACAAAAATGAAGGAGTAAAAGCTTATGTACCCAAGCTTCCGTACCCAACCAGGATACACAAAGGAGCAAAGGACCAACAATTCCCAAGGTTCTTAGAAATCTTCAAGAAACTTGAAATCAACATCCCATTAGCAGAAGCTCTGGAACAGATGCCATTATATGCAAAGTTTCTTAAGGAATTGATCACCAAGAAGAGAAGTTGGCAAGAAAAAGAAACGGTGATTCTCAATCAAGAGTGTAGTGCCATCATTCAAAAAGGGTTACCTCCAAAACTCAAGGACCCTGGCAGCTTTCTCATACCTTGCATGATTGGGAGCATGGCTGTTGACAAGTCACTTTGTGATCTGGGAGCAAGCATTAACTTAATGCCCCTTACCATGATGAAGAAAATGATGATTGAAGAGCTTAAACCCACAAGGATGTCACTCCAACTTGCTGACAGATCCATCAAAATATCAAATGGAGTAGTTGAGAACCTCTTGGTGAAGGTGGGAAACTTCATATTCCCAGCCGATTTTGTGGTCCTAGATATGGATGAAGAGGGGAACAATTCAGTCATTCTTGGTAGACCCTTTTTGGCTACAGCTAGAACAATCATTGATGTGGAAAAGGGAGAGATGATTTTCAGAGTGCATGATGAGCAAATGACCATAAATGTCTTCAAAGCAATGCAACACCCTGTTGAGAAAGAAAATTGCATGAGGATTGATGGGGTAGATTCTTTGGTTGAAGAAGTACTTGACACAAACCATCAAATGAAACAAGAGGAAGTCCATAACATCAAGGGACAAGAAGAGAACAAATTGGAAGCATCAGAGGAACCAAGTGAAGTTACCAAAGAAGAGGCACCACAACAAGAGTTGAAACCACTACCCCCTTGTTCATACCCTGACCGGGCTCCTCCAACTCGGCAAAATCCATGAAAGGTCCGACCTCGTCCCAAAGCCCACGCCTGAGGTCGGACCTCGGACAATAAAGCTAAGAAGGCCCATCAAAAGGAACGCAGCCCAAAACCTAAAGGCCGAAAAGGCCTAGGAAAGGCGGTTCCACAAAGATAGAGATAAAACTCCCAAAAGATAAGATAAAGATAAGAATATCTTATCCAGGGAAGATCACGGCCAACTACTATAAATACACTGGAGCACCCAGGTATGGCACACATTCCACATTCTACACATATCTGCTTGGACCCATGCTAACTTAAGCATCGGAGTGTCATTGCAGGTACCACCACCAATCACTCTACATATCAAGCTCGGGTCCCTGACCCCCACCTCGGGCTTCTCCAGACGACCGAGCTATACGTTTCAGGTAACCCTCGGAACAGAAACCATACCCCAAACCATTCAATTCGCGTTGAAAAGAAACATCTCAATGCCTATCAGAAGTATCATCCACTTAAAAACTTGGTTAAAGTCACCGGTGCCAACACAAACGAACCTGCCAAGTCTTCTGATTACGACAGAAGGCCGTGCAATGCTTAAAGTACCAGGAACTTAACAATTTTAGCAATAGAAAACAAGGATAAAAAAAATAAATAAACTTCCATTTAGTTAACACCACGCTACTTAATGGTAAGAAGTGCCACTTAGATGTAGTCATAAACAAATGGGGTATATACACTGATTTCATCAACCTCCACAAGCTTCTCAATAGAATTGTTTTTATTTAGCATGCTCATCATGTCATGAATGTAGCTGTGGTGAGCATCGCGACTCTAAAAATTTCTGGCAATGGTAACAGTAGCTGTAAGTCACAAATAGGATCATGTGCAAAGTAGGTCAATAACGGTAAATATCATTGTACCTTTTTTTCCATCTTGATTGGCTTTTCTGCAACACAATCTTGGTGTGCGTTCACAAGAAATAGGCCCAAACTCTTTAAGCGAAACTGCATACAAAATCAGAAGCAACATCAAAAGAGTTCTCAATTAAACATTGTTGATGCTACTATACAAAACCCATATCAATTAATACCATATAAAACCCAAATTAGAAGCAACATCTATCAAATTGCAAAATGTTCATTTTGAATCACTTCCAAAGTTAGAGCATATGTTCAACATGAAGAAAAAATATCATGAAGAGATTCTTAAGTTAAACAGTTTGAATCAGATATGGGTTCAGCATTGTGCAAGGTTGGAAAGCAACCAAGTAAATTCGGCATATAGAAACAATGATTTAACAAGTAGTAAGATAAAAGAAGAGAATGAGAATCGATTTCAGAGCTCCAAATAAAATGACTCTCGGACCAAGATTAGGACCAAAATTAAATTTGACCAAAATTAGACTAAATTTAATATAATTTCGTTATCGAAATTCCATAGCACTATTAAGAGAGCAGAAACATTCAATCTTTAATCACATGCAATTCAGTAAAATCCAACTCCTAATAACATCATCTTTCGCTCTTTAATTTCAACAACATCCAATCTCTGGTTACAGCAATTCAACAACATCCAGCAATTTAGCAAGGGTAAATCACATCAACTACAACCACAGTTCCTGAACCTTAGCATAGATAAGCAAACAAAATTAAACTAATTCTAATCTTTTTTTACCTTACTCCAAAACTGCATAAAAAAATAATGCCCAAACAAAATTCAGCTATTCAAACAAAAGGCCAAAAGTATAAATTTTTTTTGAATGCCAGAGATATGTTGCATAAATGAAAAAATCATCCAATGCATGATAAAAAAACCCCTCCAATCTATAATAAAAGAACCATACAGTTGTCCAACTAGATAATCATCTTATAGCTACAACTAGATGTAGTTAAAACTCAACAAATCTGTCTAAATAAAAATCACTTTTTGATGCTGCAATTTTAAATAATCACATTTAGGCTCATGTTTAAGTTGAAAAAAATAAACTTACTTATAACTAACTTCTTCTTTTACGAAATTCCCAAACCACAAGGAAGAAAATCGGCTAGCGTATCTAAGAGAAATATAGCAAAGCACACAGAACCAATAACATGAAACATTCAGTTGAAATTTAACAAAAAGTCCAGTAATTCAGCAAAATAAAAAATATCTCATACTAATACCCGTACTGGTACCTGAACTCCAGAACATAATAGAAACATCCAATCTTAAAAAAAACCTATAAAAACATAACAGAAACTTCCAAAATTATGTTCAACATGAAGAAAAAATAGCCTGAAGAGATATTTAAGTTAAACAATTTGAATCAGATATGGGTTCAGGATTGTAAAAGGTTGGAAAGCAATCAGGTAAATTTGGCGTATAGACAAAATGATTTAACAATTAGTAAGATAAAAGTAGAGAAGGAGAATCGATTTCAGAGCTCCAAATAATTAAAATGACTCTGGGACCATGATTAGGACCAAAATTAAATTTGACCAAAATTAGACTAAATTTAATATAAATTCGTCATCAAAGTTCTATACCACTATTAACAGAACAACAACATTCAATCTCTAATCACATGCAATTCAACAAAATCCAACTCCTAATAACAACATCTTTTGCTCTCTAATTTCAGTAACATCCAATCTTTAGTTACAACAATTCAACAACATCCAACAATTTACCAAGGGTAAATCACATCGACTACAACCACAACTCCTGAACCTTAGCATAGATAAGCAAACAAAATTAAACCAATTCTAAACCTAAATCCCAAACCGCATAAAAAAATAATGTGCAAACAGAATTTAGCTATTCAAACAAAAGACCAAAAGTATAAACTTTTTTGAATGCCATAGACATGTTGCATAAATAAAAAATCATCCAATCTATGATAAAAAAAACCCTCCAATCAATTACTGTATACATTCAACAGTTTCCACCAAAAGAATGCAAATCTAATAT
This sequence comes from Arachis duranensis, assembly GCF_000817695.3. NCBI lineage: Eukaryota > Viridiplantae > Streptophyta > Magnoliopsida > Fabales > Fabaceae > Arachis > Arachis duranensis. The sequence goes on from NC_029775.3 coordinate 17,828,289, forward strand.
AAATTTTTACCTAAATGAATGTTCAAATGAATTAAAATACTAGTCATGCTATGTAAATCACCACTTTCCCTCAAAATCTAAAATATTGTCTTGCTTAATGCCGCAACTACTGAAACCAACAAACATTGATATGTGCACAATATAATCAATTACAGTCTCCCCCTAAACAATTGCCTAACAGTTAATTGGACATATTTAGCATATTTAGGAAAGGAAAAAAATAGCAATTAAACAAGCAAGCTAGGATTACACAACGGCTAAAGGCACAAAAGCATCTCAAGTTCATATTGCTATTCATAACCAATAACCAACAGGGGCTGAGTTTAGTCGTACCCAAACATATCTCAAGTTCATGTTTTAGAACATGAAATACCACCGTTTGAATCACATTCAATAGCCATGATCACAGTAGATTCTAACAACACCTCAAGTTTAAGTGTCAAGTTGTTTTGAAGATGAACTCATATATGATCACAGAACAAGTTGGAAATGCATATCAAGTATGAACGGAAATCTATGTTTATACATTCAGTAGTCCCCAATTATAGTAGAAAAGAATCATCTAGAAAAATGAAACACCATAACCAAAACCTTTAACAAAACCGTCTGATGTAATCAACAGCAACATCTAACAAATCCATATTTATAACCAAATCAAAGGCAACATCCAACAACTTGTAAACCGTGGTATTCAAACTCCATATCAATAATATCCAATTACTAAACACTAACTAATTAGTTTTGTCAAGGGATGTTTTGAGGCTGGGGCAGGGGACGTTCTATTGTGTTCGTCGGGGCAAGGCATATAGGCTTTAATGGCACCGCCAACACCGACATGCAGCAGCAGCGGCACACTCTTAGCGACAAGGAGAACCACCTTGTTCCTCGCAAGTGGGTGGCACGACGTCGTTGCGGCGAAGATGGGTGTGACTCTGACTAACGGGCTAGTGACCACGTTGACGGGAAGGAAGTTTTGCAGCGTTCTGAAGTGAGCTACGGAGGCCGGATGTTGCCCGCACGTGTGGACCGAGGCACAGCATCCATCGAGGACGGAGGAGAATGCCACGCGATAAACCTAGTACTGTGGCACTGCTGTGGATGGTTTTGGCATTCTGATACGGTGAAAATAGAAGAGAGAGTTTAGTTAGGTTAATTATGTTTACCTAGTTTAATTTTGGATGTTGCTGAAGTGGATTAGGATTCCTGGTCCCAGCCCAACAAGAGTTGGCAGGTTTTTGGCTGGAAACCCTCTTAGTTCCCTAGCATTATTGGGCAAGTAAATTGATGAGCGGATAATTTATACACTTTTTGGCATTGTTTTTAAGTAGTTTTTAGTAGATCTAGCTATTTTTTAGTATATTTTTATTAGTTTTTAAGAAAAATTCACATTTCTGGACTTTACTATGACTTTGTGTGTTTTGCTGTAATTTCAGGTATTTTCTAGCTGAAATTGAGAGACTTGAGCAAAAATCTGATTCAAAGGCTGAAAAATGACTGCTGATGTTGTTGCATTCTGACCTCCCTGCATTCAAAATGGAATTTTTGGAGCTACAAAAACCCAAATGGCACGCTCTTAATTGCGTTGGAAAGTAGACATCCAGGAATTTTCAGCAATATATAATAGTCCATACATTGCTCGAGTTTTGACGATGCAAACTGGCATTCAAATGCCAACTTCCTGCCCTATTCTGGCGTTAAACGCCAGAAACAGGTTACAAGCTAGAGTTAAATGCCCAAAACAGGCTGCAAACTGGCGTTTAACTCCAAGAGAAGTCTCTACGTGAAAGCTTCAATGCTCAGCCCAAGCACACACCAAGTGGGCCCGGAAGTGGATTTCTGCCTCATTTACTTATTTCTGTAACCCTAGTAACTAGTTTAGTATAAATAGGACTTTTTACTATTGTACATACATCTTTGGATTATCCTTAGATCATCTTTGGACTTTTGGAACATCTTTGGATTATCCTTAGATCATCTTTGGACTTTTGGAACATCTTTGGATTATCCTTAGATCATCTTTGGACTTTTGGAACATCTTTGGATTATTTTTAGTCCTTAGACATTGGCGGGCTGGCCTCACGGCCATGCTTGGACTTTCATCACTTATGTATCTTCAAAGGTGGAGTTTCTACACACTATAGATTAAGGTGTGGAGCTATGCTGTTCCTCGAGTATTAATGTAAAGTACTATTGTTCTTCTATTCAATTCAAGCTTATTCTTATTCTAAGATATTCACTCGAACTTCAATCTGATGAATATGATGATCCGTGACACTCATCATCATTCTCCCTTATGAACGTGTGCCTGACAACCACTTCCGTTCTACATGCAATAGCTTGAGTGTGTATCCCTTGGGTTTCTAATCAACGATTCACATCGACTCCCCTCTGACAATGGGGGCATCTGAATCCAAGATTAGAATCTTCATGGTATAGGCTTGATAAACCCCATTTTTAGGGTTTATCTTGTATTGAATTTAGAGTATTTTGATAACCTTTTCTCGCATTTAGCCTATAAATTGGCACGGTTTTGTAATCTCTCCCGTATTTGTGCTTAAGTGTAAAAACATGCTTTTAAGCCTTTAATTTGATAATTTTAATTCATCCTTGATTCCATAAGATGCCTTAATGTGTTTGCTAGTAATCTCAGGTTGAAATAGGCTAGGCATGGATCAAAGGAAGCAAGGAAGGAAGCATGCAAGTGGAGAGAAGCACAAAAAGGCAAAGAATTGATCTCGGCCAAGCACGCGTACGCACACAAGGCGCTCGCGCGCACATCGCATAATTAGCCAGGGACGCGCACGCGTACCGTGCGCGCACGCGTCGTAGTCCACATGTGATTCTTTTATTGCTACACGTGCCTGGCGATTTTGGAAGGTTT
>NC_029775.3:17834843-17870106 GCF_000817695.3 Arachis duranensis
GTGAATTACATGGGTGAAGCCTATGGAAACACCTATAATCCCTCATGGAGAAATCATCCAAATTTCTCATGGAAGGATCAACAAAAGCCTCAACAAGGCTTTAATAATGGTGGAAGAAACAGGTTTAGCAATAGCAAACCTTTTCCATCATCCTCTCAGCAACAGATAGAGAATTCTGAGCAGAGCCCCTCTAGCTTAGCAAACATAGTCTCTGATCTACCTAAGGCCACTCTAAGTTTCATGAATGAAACAAAGTCCTCCATTAGAAATTTAGAGGGACAAGTAGGCCAGCTGAGTAAAAGAGTCACTGAAACTCCTTCTAGTACTCTCCCAAGCAATACAGAAGAGAATCCAAAAAGAGAGTGCAAGGCCATAACCTTACTTGGTGTGGCCGAACCTAGAGAGAAGGAGGAGGACGTGAATTCCAGTGAGGAAGACCACATGGGACGTCCTCTGGACAAAAAGGAGTTTCTATTTGAGGAACCTAAGGAATCTGAGGCTCATCTAGAGACCATAAAGATTCCATTGAACCTACTTCTGCCATTCATGAGCTCTGATGACTATTCCTCCTCTGAAGAGGATGAAGATATTACTGAAGAGCAAGTTGCTAAGTACCTTGGAGCAATCATGAAGCTGAATGCCAAGTTATTTCGTAATGAGACTTAGGTGGATGAACCCACATTGCTCACTAATGAACTGAATGACTAGGTTAGGCAGACATTACCTCAAAAGAAACAGGATCTTGGTAAATTCTTAATTTTCTGTACCATAGGCACCATGACCTTTGAGAAGGCTCTGTGTGACTTGGGGTCAGGCATAAACTTAATGCCACTCTCTGTAATGGAGAAACTGGGAATCTTTGAGGTACAGGCTATCAAATTCTCATTAGAGATGGCAGACAAATCCATGAAAAAGGCTTATGGACAGGTAGAGGACGTGCTAGTAAAGATCAAAGGCCGTTACATCCCTACTGATTTCACAATCCTAGACACTGGGAAGGATGAGGATGAATCCATCATCCTTGGAAGACCCTTTCTAGCCACAGCAACAGCTGTGATTGATGTGGACAGAGGAGAGTTGATCCTTCAATTGAATGAGGACTACCTTCTGTTTAAAACTCAAGGATCTCCCTCTGTAACCATGGAGAGGAAGCAAGAAAAGTTTCTCTCAATGCAGAGTCAAACAAAGCCCCCACAGTCAAACTCTAAGTTTGGTGTTGGGAGGCCACAACCAAACTCTAAGTTTAGAGTTGAACCCCCACAGTCAAACTCTAAGTTTGGTGTTGGGAGGCCCCAACAATGCTTTGAACATCTGTGAAGCTCCAAGAGAGCTCACTGTCAAGCTATTGACATTAAAGAAGCGCTTATTGGGAGGCAACCCAATTTTATTTATCTATGTTATTTTCTTTTTTTAGATTGATGATCATGTAGAGTCACAAAAACAACTGCAAAAATTAAAGAAAAATAAAAAACAGCATTATAAATAGCATACCCTGGAGGAGAAACTTACTGGCGTTTAAACCCCAGTAAGAGTAGCAGAATGGGCGTTTAACGCCCAGTCTGGCACCATTCTGGGTGTTAAGTGCCAGAAAGAAGCACCAGACTGGCGTTAAACGCCAGAAAAAAAGCAACAAACTGGCATTAAACACCAGAAACAGGTTGCAGCTTGGCGTTTAACGCTAGGAAAGGAATAAAAGCTGGCGTTTAACGCCAGAAACAAGCAGTAGTCTGGCGTTAAACGCCGGGATTGCACACTAAGGGCGTTTACACGCCTAAATGGAGCAGGGATGAGAAATCCTTGACACCTCAAGATCTGTGGACCCCACAGGATCCCCACCTACCCCACCTCTCTCTCTCTCCCCCTCACACATCTCTATAACACTATACTCAAAATACCATTCACAAATCACCTCCATCCCTCTTTTCAAAAAACCCCACCTACCTCACTCTCAAATTCAAACACTTTTCCCTCCCAAACCCACCCAATTCTATTCGGCCACTCTCCTTCTCTTTTCCTATAAATACCCATCTTCACTCCTTCATTTTCACACATCACAAACCCTCTCCTACCCCCTTGGCCGAACCTACCTCTCCCCCTTTCTCCTCCATTTACTTCTTCTTCCCATTCTTTCTTTCTTTTTTTGCTTGAGGACGAGCAAAACCTTTTAAGTTTGGTGTGGTAAAAGCATTGCTTTTTTGTTTTTCCATAACCATTTATGGCACCTAAGGCCAGAGAAACCTCTAAAAAGAGGAAAGGGAAGGCAAAAGCTTCCACCTCTGAGTCATGGGAGATGGAGAGATTCATCTCAAAGGTTCATCAAAACCACTTCTATGAAGTTGTGGGCAAGAAGAAAGTGATCCCTGAGGTCCTTTTCATGCTCAAGAAGAATGAGTATCGGGAGATCCGACATAAAATTCGAAGAAGAGGTTGGGAAGTTCTCACCAACCCCATTCAACAAGTCGGGATCTTAATGGTTCAAGAGTTCTATGCCAATGCATGGATTACTAGGAACCATGATCAAAGTATGAACCCGAACCCAAAGAATTGGCTTACAATGGTTCGGGAGAAATACTTAGATTTCAGTCCGAAAAATGTAAGGTTGGCGTTCCATTTGCCAATGATGCAAGAAAACACACGCCCCTACATTAGAAGGGTCAACTTTGATCAAAGGTTGGACCAAGTCCTCATGGACATATGTGTGGAAGGAGCTCAATGGAAAAGAGACTCAAGAGGCAAGGCAGTTCAATTGAGAAGACCGGGCCTTAAGCCTGTGGCTAGAGGATGGTGGAGTTCATCCAACGCTCCATCAATTCATTCCTACTAGCAACTGATCTGAAGTGACTGTGGATTGGGCCATCATGATCCATAGTATCATGATTGGGGAGGAAGTGGAAGTTCATGAGATCATACCTCTAGAACTCTACAAGGTGGATGACAAGTCATCCACCTTGGCAAGGTTAGCCTTTCCTTATCTCATTTGTCACCTATATAATTTGGCTGGGATTGACATAGAAAGAGACATCCTCATTGAAGAGGACAAGCCCATCACTAAGAAAAGGATGGAGCAAACAAGAGAGCCCACTCATGGACCTCAACAAGAGCATGAGAAAATTCCTCATGAAATCCCTGAGATGCCTCAAGGGATGCAATTTCCTCCACACAACTATTGGGAGCAACTCAATACCTCTTTGGAAGGCTTGAGTTACAACATAGACCAACTAAGGGTAGAGCACCAAGAGCACTCCATCATTCTCCATGAGATTAGAGAAGATCAAAGTGCTATAAGGGAGGAGCAATAAAGGCAAGGAAGATACATAGAGGAGCTTAGGCATTCCATTGGATCTTCAAGAGGAAGAACTAGCCGCCATCACTAAGGTGGACCTGTTCTTTAATTTCCTTGTTCTTATTTTTCTGTTTTCGAATTTGATGCTTTATGTGTTATCCATGTTTATGTCTTCATTACATGATCATTAGTGTCTAGTGTCTATGCCTTAAAGCTATGAATAATTCCATGAATCCTTCACCTCTCTTAAATGAAAAATGTGCTTAATTACAAAAGAACAAGAAGTACTTGGATTTCAAATTTTATCTTGAAATTAGTTTAATTATTTTGATGTGGTGGCAATACTTTTTGTTTTCTGAATGAATGCTTGAATAGTGCATATTTTTATAGTGAAGTTTATGAATGTTAAAATTGTTGGCTCTTGAAAGAATGATGAACAAAGAGAAATATTATTGATAATCTGAAAAATCATGAAATTGATTCTTGAAGCAAGAAAAAGCAGTGAAAAAGAAAAAAAATAGCGAAAAAAAGAGAGAAAAATGGCAAAAAAGAAAAAGAAAGAAAAAGAAAAAGCAAGCAGAAAAAGCCAATAGCCCTTTAAACCAAAAGGCAAGGTAAAGAGGATCCAAGGCTTTGAGCATTAATGGATAGGAGGGCCTAAAGGAATAAAATCTTGGCCTAAGCGGCTAAATCAAGCTATCCCTAACCATGTTCTTGTGGCATGAAGGTCCAAGTGAAAAGCTTGAGAATGAGTGGTTAAAGTCGTGATCCAAAGCAAAAAGAGTGTGCTTAAGAACTCTGGACACCTCTAACTGGGGGCTTTAGCAAAGCTGCGTCACAATCTGAAAAGGTTCTCCTAGTTATGTGTCTGTGGCATTTATGTATCCAGTGGTGATATTGGAAAACAAAGTGCTTAGGGCCACGGCCAAGACTCATAAAGTAGCTGTGTTTAAGAATCAACATATTGAACTAGGAGAATCAATAATACTATCTAAAATTCTGAGTTCCTATAGATGCCAATCATTCTGAATTTCAAAGGATAAAGTGAGATGCCAAAACTATTCAGAAGCAAAAAAGCTACTAGTCCCGTTCATCTAATTAGGACTAAGTTTCATTCATATTGTGAGATTCATTGTATGTTTTCTTCTTTTTATCCTATTTTGCTTTTAGTTGCTTGGGGACAAGCAACAATTTAAGTTTGGTGTTGTGATGAGCGGATAATTTATACGCTTTTTGGCATTATTTTTAGGTAATTTTTAGTAGGATCTAGCTATTTTTTAGTATATTTTTATTAGTTTTTAAGCAAAATTCACATCTCTGGACTTTACTATGACTTTGTGTGTTTTTCTATGATTTCAAGTATTTTCTGGCTGAAATTGAGGGACATGAGCAAAAATCTGATTCAGAGGCTGAAAAAGGACTGTTGATGTTGTTGGATTCTGACCTCCCTGCACTCGAAATGGAATTTTTGGAGCTACAGAAACCCAAATGGCGCGCTCTTAATTGCGTTGGAAAGTAGACATCCAGGGCTTTCCAGCAATATATAATAGTTCATACTTTGCTCGAGTTTTGATGATGCAAACTGGCGTTCAAACACCAACTTCTTGCCCTATTCTGGCGTTAAACGCCAGAAACAGGTTACAAGCTAGAGTTAAACGCCCAAAATAGGCTACAAACTGGCGTTTAACTCCAAGAGAAGTCTCTATACATGAAAGCTTCAATGCTCAGCCCAAGCACACACTAAGTGGGCCCTGAAGTGGATTTTTGCCTCATTTACTTATTTCTATAACCCTAGTAACTAGTTTAGTATAAATAGAACTTTTTACTATTGTACATACATCTTTGGATTATCCTTAGATCATCTTTGGACTTTTGGAACATCTTTGGATTATGCTTAGATCATCTTTGGACTTTTGGAACATCTTTGGATCATTTTTAGTCCTTAGACATTGGGGGGCTGGCCTTACGGCCATGCCTGGACCTTCATCACTTATGTATTTTTAACGGTGGAGTTTTTACACACCATAGATTAAGGTGTGGAGCTTTGCTATTCCTCGACTATTAATGCAAAGTACTATTGTTCTTCTATTAAATTCAAGCTTATTCTTATTCTAAGATATTCACTCGCACTTCAACCTGACGAATGTGCTGATCCGTGACACTCATCATCATTCTCCCTTATGAACGCGTGCCTTGTAAGACCCAAAACATTTGAAAAGTCTTTTTATGATCAAGTCTCAAATCATATGGTTATTTATAGCTTTAATTTCAGAAATTTCTTTATTAAAGAAAATCAGAGCAAGTTTTGATTTATTGAATTTGAGATAAGTTATTATTATTATCCAATTTTACAATTATTGGATTATTTTCTATATTTAAATCATATAGTTGGTAGTTGTGAAATAAAAAGAATTTTTATATGATTTTAGACTAAATAATTAATATTTCAGAATATTGATATTACTATTTTGGAAAATGAAGAAATTAAGTATAGTATTTCTAATTATTTGGTTGAGACATTTTATTGAAAATAATTTGTAAAATTGATGAGCAAGTAGTATTTTTATAGATTAATTTTGTTGGATTAAAATTGTTCCTAATTACTATATTACCCCTACTTTTATTTGAAATTACAAAATTACCTTTAAGCCCAATTTTGCCCTAAACCCAAAACTCAACACAGATAACCCTAACCCTAAAAATCCTACCCGGTTCCCCTGACCTGGTACACCCCAGGGTACCTAATGCAGCAGTAGCAGCTGCAAGCTGCTTGAAAGAAAGAAAGAAACAAAGAGAGAAAGAGATCTGTGGAATGAGAGGCAAGGGGCTGCAGCGGGAGAAGAGGAAGAGAGGGAGGAGGACTTGCCGCCGTCAAGCTCGCGAAACAGGGAGAGGTGGACTCCTACTGCCGCCACCGTGCCTTGTTGTCGCGACCCAACCACGTCGCCACCGACCCACGACGCTACCACCAAGACCGCGCGAAGGGCAGAGGGAGGAGAGAGAGAGTCCGCGTCGGAGGAGAGAGGGAGCGCGACCTACCGCGCAGAGCTACGCCACCGTACATCCCCATGGTCGTCACTGACTGGCTAGGCCGCTTCGCCATGTTTGCCGCCGTGGGTTTTGGTGCTGGTATCGCCAAACCAGGCAGAGGAAGAGGGAGGCCGCGCGTTCCGTTGTGCGTGTCACTACCCAAGAACCGCCGCTGATCCAAGTTGTGCGAAGCTAACGCCGTCGTTCCTGATGCCTACCTCCGCCTCTACTGACCTGCTGCTCTGCGGTGCTTGGCTGGTGCTTCTGATATAGTCGTCGGAGTTCTGAGGCCACCGGAACCATTGCCGGAGCTTCGGGCTACTTCGGCCGTCATCGAAAAAATTGCCCATAAGGGTTTCATTTGAGGTTCCTGTCCCTTTTAGATTCCGAGAATACCATAGTCACTGCGTGTTGGTTTCAGTTGGCGCGATCTAAAATTGTCGTCGCTGCTGCTTGAGGTGGCTGCCGGGCTGCCGCTGAACCGGTTTGGAGACCGCAGCTGTTTCGGTTCAACCGTTCCTTCTTCGGTTCGGTAAGCGTTTCGATTTGAAAGCCCTTTTGTTACTGTTCTGTTATCTTACGCTGAGGTTTGTGGCGTTAATTGCTATACAATTGAGTTTTGGTTGTTGCATGTTGCGATTAAAGTTGTTGAGACTATTGCGAAAGTGGCTTGGAACCGAGATTTCGGCTGCCGAGATTTTGATTGTTGATCTCGGTTCGAGGCGGAAAGGATTTTGTGACGCGTTTGGGCTATGGTTTTGCGTTTTGAGGTAGGGGCGCTTTTCGAAAACTATATTTTATATGTTGGAATTATTACATATGGATACTGGTGTGAGATAATGTATTTGGTGATTGTATAAGCCTTATGTGATGTTGATTATCCTGGATGAATGTAATTGTATGATTGAATGGATTATTATTTGGTTTTGATGAACGGCTTGTTGTGTGGTTTTGTGAAACAGAATGCTTTTCAAGTTGATTCTTTAAAGATTTGAAATGTGAGTTTAATCCGTTGAGGATTGGTTTGAATTGAGTCAATTATTTTGATGATGTGAAAGATAGAATACTCTTGAAATTCAGCCTGGGTTACTTTAATTAATTTGGTCTTTGATAAATGATTTATTGTTGAACCAATTCTTTTAAACCTTGGAAATGAGTTAAATCGGTTGATATTGAGTTGATTTTGAAATGGTTACATTGAGATATGCTACTGAGGCGACTGTCGAATTTAGCTTACTTTTGAATTGATTTCTGATTTTGAGCTGTTGAAAAGGGATGAGAAACGGTTTAGTTGGGACCCGAACAGGGTGGCAAAGTCCAAGTTTTAGGGGAGGTGCTGCCGAAATTTCTATAAAATCCGAGTCTTTATTGAAATGCTGTCTGGAAAAATGATGAGCTAAAGACTTCAACTATTCTATTTGAATTATCAAGAAAAGGATGATTCGTGCTTTTGAAATGAGTTATTAAAGTAGAAGTTATGATTTAGTCTTGCTTCCTAAGAAAGGCCTTGTGTCTCTTTCAGGAGAAGGTTATTTAGATGAAACTTGTGTTTTAAAGCTGTTTGAATGTGAAAAGGGTTTATGCCTTTGAATTTGACTTGGGGGTTTCAATTAAAGAAGTTTCAATGACTTTGAAAGAACCTGAATGCCTATTGACAAGTTTCATTTTGAAATGTTTTGAGAAATATTTTAAGTACTGTTTGAATTTTGAATTCTTGCAAGACTAAAACAATTTTGAACAGTTGAAACGTTCTAGAATTTATCAAGGAGGTTGAAGTTTGTTTTGCCTAAGTAAAGGAAACGGCTTTAAAAGAAGTGAATGATTACGTGACTCGATTTGGCTTAGATCCTATTTTATTACTCAAAACGGAAAGCCAAGGTTTTATTGATTTTAAATGAATTTGACGAACTGAGTTTTATTATTCTCCCCTAAAGACTTGGGACTCTGCCGAGAAGCTTTTGTTATAAAATTCCATTGTTGGATGGGTGGTTTTGAGTACTTTGAAATAAATCATTAACTTGTCATGGTTTTGGAAGTTTTGGAAAGAAAATGCCGAGAGTGGCTTTGTTTTAAAAAGGAAACTCACTTTGAGTAAATTTGGCTTATGAGCATGAGATGATTTGAGAAATGAGATCTTTTAAAGCCAAGGCTGAAAAAAGTTGAAATTTGATTTCAAAGTGAAATGGCTTGAGAAAAGTGATTTATGGCTTAAATGCCGGTTTTATGAATTTGATGATGTTGAATGGTGGAAGTGCTGTTTTGTTATGGGCCGGAATGGCTGTGTATGATTATGAATATTGACTAGTTTTGGATTGAACCGTGAGCCGGAATGGCTGTATATAATATTGATTTATGGCTGATTGCCGAATGAATTATGGGTCGTATGGCTGACTATGAATTACGAATTTAAGCCGAATGGCTGAGATGGATGTTGATCCATGGCTGGGACTAAATGAATATATACTTGAGATACCTGGGTAGTAGCAAGGGTTGAGGTTCGTCCCACTTGCTCCAGGTCAGAGACTGTGATGCCTGGGTAGTTACGATAGTAGTGGTGAGTCCACTCGCTCCAGGTTGAGCTTTTTAAACACCCGCCTAGGTAGTAGCCGCAGTAGTGGTTATTCCACTGGCTCTGGGTTAAGCGGATAGTAGCAATGGGGTTGTAGCTCAGTCCTACTTGCTCCGCGATGGGTGTTTCTGTCCATGGTTAGCTACCAGGACGTGTCGGGTTGGCTATATAACCGACAGATGATATCATCAGCCACTAGGGACAGGCATGCATCATATGCATCTATGTGATATTGTTTGGGTGTGCATATTGTACTTGGTTTGCCTATGTGATTATCTGCTAATTGTTCTACTTGCAATAACTGTTTGTTTGTGTTTGCATCTTTCTACTTGTGTTTGCATCTGGAACTCTGTTGGATTGTGGTGGATTGGTTGTGGTTGGATTGTTTAGGCCTAGGGCCGTGGTTGAATGAGATGGACCGATGGTTGATTTCGGTTTTGTGTTTCTGGTTTGGAAAAGTATGAAAGGCTATTTTGGTTCAGCATAGATAAACCTTTTTGAAAGGCTTTTGATGTTTTTAAGAATTGAACGGTTCTTTTTTCAGAAAAGATTTCTGACTTTACTTTTATTGTAAACTGTTGTTTTTAAAAAGAGACATAAGACGGTTATTAATCACTGGTGCGGTTTATCTTCACATATCCTATTACAGTAATTCCCAAAAATCCCCTACTGAGAACCCTTTCGAGGATGATATTATCAACCCCCTACATTTTTCCCCTTTCAGGATGTGGGCGCAGAAGTCACGAAGAGTTTATTTATTTGTTATTGAGATGCTCTGTATTGCTTTAGATTATTATTTTGTACCCTCGCCTTCATCTTGATATATTCTGTAAGAGGGATAGGAATTGTATTGGGTAATGTTTGTAATATTATTTATATATATGTATGTATATATAGATGGATGCACTCTTTATGAGTTTCTGTAAGTTGTATGGTATGTATGGATGTACGTTGTATAGTAAAAGTATTTTTGGGAGCGGTATTGTGGTTTAAAGTTTTAAACAGGCTCATATTTTAGTATTAAGTAGTATAAGTGTCGTCGTAATGTCCGAACTATCAGAGTTTGCGCAGGCGGAAGCGTGAGCTTTGGTAGTTAGGGTATTACTTTATGGTATCAGAGTAGTCCTTCCTGTAGAGCCTAAGGAATGGACCGACTATGCTTCAATTGCATACTCTGAGCGTTTGTCATGTATTAGGTCTTGTCGAATGATGAGAATTAGAGCTTTATGCACATGACGATCTATTGATTAACACTGTTAGTCTTGCATTGCATAATTCTTGGTATTAAGTTTGGCCGGCTTAATACTAGTGAAATATGTATATGAAAGCACTAATGGGTTATCATATATGATATACGAGTTTCGAGTAAAGCAAATCGCGGGTTTTGGGAACGTTGAAAACTATTTCTGGAGGCTATTCAGTTGTGTGTCTTGAATCCTATTTGAGTTGCCCTGTTCTTTCATGTGCTAACCTGAAGTTCTTGTTTGCTAATTCTTTTGAAGAGTAGTTTGATTTTTCAATTCTATTCCTCTATTCATATGTGTTCTTGACTGATTTTAAATACGTATGCTCGTTTGGAATCCTTGTTGCATCTATCTTCCTCTATTTGAGTTCTTCTTGATTCACGTGTTCCTTGCTATAGCTTTGAACTTGTCTTAGTGCGTTGTGCCTTCTATCTCCAGATTCCGAGTTTATTTTTAGAGAAGTTGTTGATTCAATTTTTCTCTTATTTGACAATGATTACAACCAATTTTGAGATTTTTATAAAAATTGCTGTTGACTAGATATACATTTATTTATTTGTGGAACTTTGAAGATTTCTTATACAGTTTAACAACTATTTATTTATAATACCTTTCCCATACTTTTACTGGTTTGCAGAACTGCGTTTACTTTGAATACAATTTGACTTTCTAGTAATTTTACTATAGTTCCAATGCACATCTTCATTTGATTATGTATTTGGGTATTTTTCAAATTTTGAAAAGAAAGGATTCTTCATCTTTATCCCGGTTGAGTTTCATTTGATAAGCTTACTTAACTTATTTTGAATTGGGTTTGATTTAGCATGCTATATGGTTTATGCCATTGTTGTTCGTTTGAAGATGTTGGACTCATAGCTTTCTTCTTATGAACGGACTCACTCTTTCTTAAGCTTTTCACCTCTACGAATGGCATACGTGATTCTGTTTTTAATTATACCTCTACCTTTTTGGAGTACTTCAATCAATCTCAACCTTCCTTTCTCTGATGAATCTCATTCTTATATGAGTCAGTTTGGTTCGTTTCAAAATAATGCATCATTTATCCTCTCATTGTCTTTACAAGAGTTTTTAGTCAAAGATTTTTCTTGGGAAATTACTAATGATTGGGTTGTCTTTTGCTATGACTTTTGTATTCTTTTGGATCAATTGAAAGCTTGTTTGATGTCTCATGCCTAGTGAATCTTGTTTGAACTACTTTGATTTAAAACCCTTTCTTGCACGGCTTGACTCCTTTTTAGTACATCTTAAACTTCTTGAATGTTCTTCTGAGATGGTGATTTCAAGAGCACTTTTGGAGTCTTGTTTTAAACTTTTTAAAGAAGTTTTGAATTCTCTTTGACGAAATATTAAAAGAAATTTGCTTTCTGTTGCTTGGTTATAATTGAAACCATTGTTTAATTTTTGACAAAATTATTTTAAAGTTGGCATGCGCTATTTTAAATGAGGTTTTGAAAAGCTCCCTTGTTTAGTGGAAACCTGTTTGTTTGTAACGCACCACTTATTTCCTTTACCAGATTGTAAGCGAATTTTTACCTCGGAACTTCTTTTCTAAAAAGAGTTTAACTTCCTCTTTTGTCCTTATTATAAATGTTATCCACGCTTGTTTGAATATGGACTTTGAGAATTTTTGAACAAGCATTTGAGTTTTCTTCTGAGTCTTCTGAACTACTTTTGGTTAAGATTGTACACCTAACTATCTTTCTAAAATAGTTGGGGAAATATTTTTGCTCTTAGCCAAAACCTGTGTACAGTTTGTTTTTAAAATTCTACATGATCTGTTTCAACATGAAACTGTATTAGAGCAAAGCCATGCTTGTGCTTTTGTTACTCTCTTGAAGGATGTTTGTTGTTTAACTTCTCTTTCAGACTGCAAAGTGATTTTTGAAAGTTTTCGATTCTTTTAAAAATAATGTATTCAAGAAGTATTTTAATTATGCTCTTGAGTTCTGTGAGCTTTGTCTTGGGTTTGAGATATTCTTTTCTAGACACCTCATACTTCTTCGACTCAGCTTGAGTTTGTTTCTAATGGATGCGCTGATTTTCTTCTCATTGGTCCTGTTGGATTTCTTTGATGCAAGGGTCATCTTTGAAGTTGTCAATTGAATTGAGTCTAGCACACTTCATTGCTTGAGTGTCCTTGTTTATCTGGAATTGGATACATTCTCTCAAATCGATGAGTATTATATTTGACAATTGTCTCTCCTTTCTAAATCTTGTATCCTTCTGAGTAGACTCGAGAATTGTTTTGATATCACGTGCAACTTGTAGACGTAGTAGCGCGATGCGTTAGATCTTGAAGACGTGATATGTGTACATGAAAAGTGAAGCGGTAGGTGTATGACAGTATGAGTTGTGGGTGCTTCATTCCTTGCGAACGGGTTTGCGGTTGTTAGGCTCATGATCGGCCATGAGATTGTAAAGTGCCTGATGGAGTTGGAAGGTTGAAGCTTTGAGGTTGAGATGAGATTAGTGTGCAGATGTTGAGCACGTCGTTGTAACCTCATCCTGTTTTATAACCTTCAATGCCTTACCTTACTATTACATGTTTGACCCATGTCACCTTTTGCCTTGAGCCTACCTTGTAATGTTTGCCTTGCACTCACACTTCTACCTTTACATCCTTATGCATATGACAATCAAAGTATTTGAAAATCGTATATATTTTTATATTTTGAGATATTTTTGCTTCTTCCTTAAATGTGTTCAAGGGCAAACTGTTATGAGATTTCTTTCATTTTGTGCCAATTTTCGAGATCGAAAATTTTTGTAAGGTGGGTAGAATGTAAGTCCCAAAACCTTTGAAAAGTATTTTTATGATCAAGTCTCAAATCATATGGTTATTTATAGCTTTAATTTCAGAAATTTCTTTATTAAAGAAAACCAGAGCAAGTTTTGATTTATTGAATTTGAGATAAGTTATGATAATTATCCAATTTTACAATTATTGGATTATTTTCTATATTTAAATCATATAGTTGGTAGTTGTGAAATAAAAAGAATTTTTATATGATTTTGGACTAAATAATTAATATTTCAGAATATTGATATTACTATTTTGGAAAATGAAGAAATTAAGTATATTATTTCTAATTATTTGGTTGAGACATTTTATTGAAAATAATTTGTAAAATTGATGAGCAAGTAGTATTTTTATAGATTAATTTAGTTGGATTAAAATTGTTCCTAATTACTATATTACCCCTACTTTTATTTGAAATTACAAAATTACCCTTGAACCCAATTTTGTCCTAAACCCAAAACTCAACACACATAACCCTAACCCTAAAATCCCTACCCGGTTCCCCTGACCCGGTACACCCCAGGATGCCTAATGCAGCAGCAGCAGCTGCAAGCTGCTTGAAAGAAAGAAAGAAACAAAGAGAGAAAGAGATCTGTGGAATGAGAGGCAGGGGGCTGCGGCGGGAGAAGAGGAAGAGAGGGAGGAGGACTTGCCGCCGTCGAGCTCGCAAAACAGGGAGAGGTGGACTCGCACCGCCGCCACCGCGCCTTGTTGTCGCGACCCAACCACGTCGCCGCCGACCCATGACGCTGCCTCCAGGACAGCGCGAAGGACAGAGGGAGGAGAGAGAGAGTCCGCGTCGAAGGAGAGAGGGAGCGCGACCCACCGCGCCGAGCTACGCCACCGTGCATCCCCGCTACCGTCACTGACCGGCTAGGCCGCTTTGCCATGGTCGCCGCTGTGGGTTTTGGTGCTGGTATCGCCGAACTAGGCAGAGGAAGAGGGAGGCCACGCATCTCGTTGTGCGCGTCACTACCCAAGGACCGCCGCTGATCCAAGTTGTGTGAAGCTAACGCCGCCGTTCCTGACGCCTACCTCCACCTCTACTGACCTGCTGCTCTGTGGTACTTGGCTGGCGTTTCTGATATAGTCGCCAGAGTTCTGAGGCCACCGGAACTATCGCCAGAGCTTCGGGCTACTTCTGCCGTCGCCGGAAAAATTATCGGTAAGGGTTTTATTTGAGGTTCCTGACCTTTTTGAATTCTGAGAATACCGTAGTCACTGCGTGTTGGTTTCAGTTGGCGCGATCGGAAATTGTCATCGCTGCCGCTTGAGGTGGCTGCCGGGCTATCGCTGAACCAGTTTGGAGACCGCCGCTATTTTAGTTCAACCGTTCTTTCTTCGGTTCGGTAAGCGTTTCGATTTGAAAGCCCTTTTATTACTGTTCTGTTATCTTACACTGAGGTTTGTGGCATTAATTGCTATACGATTGAGTTTTGGTTGTTGTATGTTGCGATTAGAGTTGTTGAGACTATTGCGAAAGTGGCTTGGAACTGAGGTTTTGGCTGCCGGGATTTTGATTGTTGATCTCGGGTCGAGGCGGAAAGGATTTTGTGACGCGTTTGGGCTATGGTTTTGCGTTTTGAGGTAGGGGCATTTTTCAAAAACTATATTTTATATGTTGGAATTATTACATATGGATACTGGTGTGAGATAATGTATTTGGTGATTGTATAAGCCTTATGTGATGTTGATTATCCTGGATTAATGTAATTGTATGATTGAATGGATTATTATTTGGTTTTGATGAACGGATTATTGTGTGGTTTTGTGAAACAGAATGCTTTTCAAGTTGATTCTTTAAAGATTTGAAATATGAGTCTAATCCGTTGAGGATTGGTTTGAATTGAGTCAATTATTTTGATGATGTGAAAGATAGAATACTCTTGAAATTCAGCCTGGGTTACTTTAATTAATTTGGTCTTTGATAAATGATTTATTGTTGAACCGATTCTTTTAAACATTCGAAATGAGTTAAATCGGTTGATATTGAGTTGATTTTGAAATGATTACATTGAGATATGCCACTGAGGCGACTGTCAGATTTAGCTTGCTTTTGAATTGATTTCTGGTTTTGAGCAGTTGAAAAGGGATGAGAAACGGTTTAGTTGGGACCCAAACCGGGTGGCAAAGTCCAAGTTTTAGGGGAGGTGCTGCCGAAATTTCTATAAAATCTGAGTCTTTATTGAAATGTTGTCTGGAAAAATGATGAGCTAAAGACTTCAACTATTCTATTTGAATTATCAAGAAAATGATGATTCGTGCTTTTGAAATGAGTTATTAAAGCGAAAGTTGTGATTTAGTCTTGCTTCCTAAGAAAGGCCTCGTGTCTCTTTCAGGAGAAGGTTATTTAGATGAAACTTGTGTTTTAAAGCTGTTTGAATGTAAAAAGGGTTTATGCCTTTGAATTTGACTTGGGGGTTTCAATTAAAGAAGTTTCAATGACTTTGAAAGAACCTGAATGCCTATTGACAAGTTTCATTTTGAAATGTTTTGAGAAATATTTTAAGTACTCTTTGAATTTTGAATTTTTGCAAGACTAAAACAATTTTAAACAGTTGAAACGTTCTAGAATTTATCAAGGGGGTTGAAGTTGGTTTTGCCTAAGTAAAGGAAACGGCTTTGAAAGAAGTGAATGATTACGTGACTCGGTTTGGCTTAGATCCTATTTTATTACTCAAAATGGAAAGCCAAGGTTATAATGATTTTAAATGAATTTGACGAACCGAGTTTTATTATTCTCCCCTAAAGACTTGGGACTCTACCGTGAAGCTTTTGTTATAAAATCCCCTTCCCTAAAGACTTGGGACTCTGCCGAAAAGCTTTTGTTATAAAATTCCATTGTTGGATGGGTGATTTTGATTACTTTGAAATAAATCATTAACTTGCCATGGTTTTGGAAGTTTTGGAAAGAGAATGCCGAGAGTAGCTTTGTTTTAAAAAGGGAACTCACTTTGAGTAAATTTGGCTTATGAGCCTGAGATGATTTGAGAAATGAGATTTTTTAAAGCCAAGGCTGAAAAAAGTTGAAATTTGATTTCAAAGTGAAATGGCTTGAGAAAAGTGATTTATGGCTTAAATGTCGGTTTTATGAATTTGATGATGTTGAATAGTGGAAGTACTGTTTTGTTATGGGCCAGAATGGCTGTGTATGATTATGAATATTGACTGGTTTTGGATTGAACCGTGAGCCGGAATGGCTGTGTATGATATTGATTTATGGCTGATTGCCGAATGAATTATGGGCCGTATGGCTGACTATGAATTATGAATTTAAGCCGAATGACTAAGATGGATGTTGATCCATGGCTGGGACTGAATGAATATATGCTTGAGATACCTGGGTAGTAGCAAGGGTTGAGGTTCATCCCACTTGCTCCAGGTCAGAGACTGTGACGCCTAGGTAGTTGCGATAGTAGTGGTGATTCTACTCGCTCCAGGTTGAGCTTTTTAAACACCCGCCTGGGTAGTAGCCGCAGTAGTGGTTATTCCGCTGGCTCTGGGTTAAGCGAATAGTAGCAATGGGGTTGTAGCTCAAACCTACTTGCTCCGCGATGGGTGTTTCTGTCCATGGTTAGCTACCAAGACGTGTCGGGTTGGCTATATAACCGACAGATGATATCATCAGCTACTAGGGACAGGCATGCATCATATGCATCTATGTGATATTGTTTGGGTGTGCATATTGTACTTGGTTTGCCTATGTGATTATCTGCTAATTTTTCTACTTGCAATAACTGTTTGTTTGTGTTTGCATCTTCCTACTTGTGTTTGCATCTTTCTGTTTATTGATGCTTGGCCATAAACCACTACTGGCAGTAGCAGTTTATGTGTATAGGGACACGTGCGTAAACCGTTGGAGGCAGCAATGGTTTAATACAATTTTGGTTAATATTGCAATATAATATAATGATACAAGAAGAATGTAGGATAAAAACAAATGTAATGATTTTAAATAAGATAAAAAATTAAAAAGGATAATTAAAAATGATGAATTATAATTTTAAATAAAACAAAAATAATTAAAAATTGTAAGTCATAATTTAAATCTTTTAATTTAAAAGAATTATAATTTATAAAATTGTAAATTATAAATTATTTTGTCATATAAATTGGTACTCGCAATTTATATTATATATTACATAGTTTCATCTATGATATAAAAAATAATTAGCATCCTAAACATGTTATATTATTTGAATATTGTAAACAAAATAATAAACAAATGTTATAAATAAAATATTTTCAACTCAATTAATCAATTATCCTGGTCTGAAGTTTGATATATTCATATCTTAATTTATTTTTATATAATTCGTTGTAAGCTGGTACGAAATGAGTTTTTAAACGTAATTTGTTGAATCTTATATCATATTATTTAAATCAACAAATCACAAATAATTTTTTAAAGCTAAAAATAATTTAGTAGGGTTAGAATTATTAACAACATCTAGTCACAAAAATGAAACTATAATTTTCTTATACTTTTAGCTAACTAACTTGAGAAGGGTTACATTAATTTACCTAATCTTGTATTGAACTAATAGGAGAAGAGAACTTTAAGTTTGTGGTTCTTAGGGACGAACTACCATTTCAAATCTTTTCTTTTGAAAATTTTTAAAAAAACTTATACGATTATTAGAATCTTAAACAAAATAGATCATCTATTTTAATAGACACATTAATAACGAGGTTAGTTCATTAATTTTTACTTAATTTAAAATTTCATGTTAGATTAGAAATGAAAGAATTATTGTTGTTTATTATTAGATTTTGAATAGTAATATTATTTGTTAGAAATAAACTTTAAATGGTAATAATATTCTTAATTAATATTAATGAATATAATTTAAAGTAGAATGATAGGAATAATAATGATTAGAATTAGATAAAGATATATTAAGATATGTGTGAACACTGGATTAAAATAATGATTTATATAGACATTCATTCTCCACGTAAACCGCTATAGCCTCCAATGGTTTATGGCCAAGTATCAGTAAACAGAAACTGTGACAGCCTCTGGCGATTTCTGTGTTGCCCCATTTGCATGTAATATGCGGCTGGCTATAGCGGATTATGTGTTTACGTAAACCGCTACTGCCAGTAGCGGTTTCTATAGATATATGAAACAATGTATTTGCGTTTTCATATTTGAAAGAATACAATTGCGTAAATTTGAAGGGCAAACAATTTATTTATGTAAATTGCTCCTATTTTTATTATTAAATTTGTATTTAACATTGTGTGTGGTCTGAAATTTCAGCTTTAAATTAAAACTTTTTTTATTTTATTTTACTTTTATTAAAGTGGTAGGTCCATTATAAAAAAAATTAATAAAACAACTTAATTTTAATTTATGTCACAAGTTAATTAAGTTAGATTGATTTAGTTGTTAGCTCATTAATCTGTATTAGAGATTTAAATTTCGTATTGTGCATGGCGATAAATTAGTCATAGATTCATAATGATAGATTAATTCTTGGTCTACTCGAATGAAGGATACGATAAAAGACCAAAACAAATTTTATATACCCAAAACAACATAAAAGAAAAGACACTTGTTGTCCATATACCTTTTATAAATATGTGTATAATCTATTATAGAGTGTAGCAGAACATAAACCACTGCTGTTTCCAATGGTTTATGCTTGCTTCATTTCCTTCAAAAAACATTATACCCCATAGTGATTTTTCATCATTCACGTGCTGCATGGAAACCGTGCTACCTTTCATTTACATGGAATTATGAAAAATGTGTACATGGATAACTCTTTTGTAAATGTTGTATATGGATAATTTTAATTGCCATTTATTTTATTTAAGTAACTTGTCCTATTTATTATGGAATTATAATGTTAACATTTTTGATGATGAGAAATGAAAGAAAAAAATAAATTTTTTTATGTTATTTGAATGAAGAAAAAATAAATAAAAAAATAATTTTTTTTGTTTTAAATAAAAAAGACTTTAATAATGTACTTGTCTATATTATATATAAATTATAATTTAAAACTTTTTGTTTTCTATCAATCAAAAGATGAATTAATAATTTTATCAATTTTTTTACATTTTCTTTATGTTTTCATCAGCAGAAAACTCGCACCATTTTTTTTCATTTTATTTATTATTTTTTCTCATTTAAATAACAAAAATTTCATTTTCTTTTTTTTATATTTTATTTTCCTGCATATTTTCCTAATCCAAACAAGTAGTAAAATATATATAATTTATAGACATTACGTAACACACAAAAAGACAACTATATTTTGTTGTGCTTATCTCATTACAACAAAACAGAGAAGTGGCGTGTAGGGCTGTACACGGATCGGATCGGATCAGATATAGCCTAAAATTCTATCCGATCCACACTGCACTCATCGCATCGGATCGGATACGATATCCGCAATTTTTCAGGCCGGATTCGATCCGATCCGATTCCCAAGTAATGCGGATCGGATCGGATCGGATCGGATATCGGGTATATCCGCATAATTAAAAAAACGTTTTCAAATTTCATTTGGCTGTTTTTACAAAAAAAAATTATTTTTCACCTGTTTAAGCATATATAATTCTAAAATATTATCAATAAAAGTTCTCTTGAATAACAAAAAAAATAATAACATAAGATTTAAGTTTAATTATTCTAAGTCGAAGTACAACATAAAAAATAAAAAATAAGATATCATAAAATTCATAAAATAACACACTAAAATTCATATCACATTCGGGTTTATTTTCTTAAACTATGCTATTTATATGTGATGTGCGGATATGCGGCTTTGCGGATTGGATCCGCGGATATCACTGCCAAATCCGCAATCCGATCCTACCATAGTGTGGATCGGATCTGATCCGATCCGATGGCTCTGCGGATCGGATAATATCTGCAAAATTTGGATCGGATACCGATAATTACCACGGGTATGCGGATATTATCTGATCCATGTGCAGTCCTAATGGCGTGGGTTTTAGGTGGTTAGCGGCGGTTTAAATTGTCGCTATTTTCGGGTCACAGCAGTGCTCAAATCGCAGTCAGGTCAACCGTCAGCACGGTAGCAGCGGCAATTTTCAAGAATCGTTGGAATAACAGCCACAGGAGACACTCGGCAAATTGCGGCGGTTTGGAACCGCCACTATATGCTTGAAACAGGAAGCACAGATGTGTGGCAGCGATTTAGACAACTGTCGCAAAACACGATTTTAAAATTTACGTTAGACAGTTATAGCGGTTTTGAACCAACACAAAAAGACTAACAAAAATTAAAGATGATTTTTGTGGCGTTTTTTAACAGCCGCAATACCTGCAGCATTTATTTTTTTAAAATAAACAAATTTATATATGAATTATTTCCTAATGCTTTGATCCTAATAAATATATAACTCCTACAATATTAAAATCTACACCTCAAATAAACTAAAAAATTTACCAAAATAATATAAACATTGCATTTCAAAATATAATATATATTTAATAGTAATGGCTAGTGGAGCTAGCGACAGTGACGGACCCAGAAAATTTTAAGAGTGGGACAAAAATATATATCTTAAAATAAATTTCGTTGAACATTGTTAATTATATTAAAAATATAAGAGATATAAAATTTAAAAAGAGTTAGTGAACAATTTCATTCTTAAAATACTATTTATTATATATAATTTATAAAAGAATATGTTTTTATTTCTAAAATTTAAACTTAAAACATTTTAATCAAATTATAAATAATTTTTCATCATAACTAATTTTTTTTATGTATTTTTATATAAATTTAATAATAAAAAAACTGAATCAATTAGCACGTTAGCGTCTATTAATACACTAGCATTTATAATTTGAAACTATAATTGTATATAAACACCATAAAAAAATAAACCTATATATGAAAAATATGTTTATATCAAATAATAAAAACTTAATTTATAATTATTTTTCTCTCTATTTTTTTAAAATAATTAATTTTTTATATATTTTTTAATTTAATTTTGATATATATACTATTAGATTAAAGAATTTATACATCTATTTGATTATGCATTATAATTTAAAAATACCTTTTACATTCATCACGTAAATAATTATCTAAAAAAATAAATATAATCAAATAACTATGTAAAAATATATATATTTTAATATATCAAAATTAACTTTCATGCTTTTAAACAATTGTTCTACTATGCATTATAATTTTTAGATATTAATTATCTCACATTAAATTAGGAAGTTTATTTTTTATAACATTTATGACATAAGATACTTTTCAATCTAAAATAGTTATTACAAGTAAGATTATTTAAAAGATAAAATTAAAAAATATTATATCATTTTAAAATAAAGAATATTAATTAATAGATAAATACTATTTTTTTTATCTCAACTAATTTTTTAAGACAAAAGAATACTAATAATTTTACTTATATTTAAAAAATTGAGTTAGTTTGGTGATTAACAAATTGATCAAATTTAAAAAAAATATATTATCACTATTTATTAATTTTTTTTATTGAGTTAATTTATTTACTTATTTTTAATTTTAATATTAAATCAAATTTAACAAAATAAATATTGTTATACGTTCAATTTAATAAAAATTTTATTTTTAACATGAATTTTAAAATAAAATTTTATAACTTTTGTGGAAGAAAAATAAATTACACTAAAGCAAATATATTAATTTATATAAAATTATTATTTTTTTAAAATCTAGTGGGCGCAAGTGCCCCTCCTCCAATGCCTGGATCCGTTCCTAGCTAACAAGAACTGTGAACCAAAAAGGAATTAAAATTGTGACTTTTTATAATTTAAAAATTAAAAAAAAAAGTAACTTCTGCTACTTCTCAAAGGGACTTTAAGTAGGTTAAGTGGGTAATGGTGCGAATTTCTTATTTTGAATGTGAAGCGCATATAATAACTGTCGTCGAATTTAAATTTATGTTTTAGAGGCCGTTGCTTTATACCGCTTGTATGTGAAAAGATGGGTAACCGCAACGACAATTTTATTTGACCGCTTGTAAAAAATGGCCGTTGAAATTATGAATTGTTGTAATGTCTTTTTCTAAAGGATAAAAAAGTGAAAGATAATAAATATTAAGAAGTTTAACTATTTTGAACGAAACAATTTTACTTATTGATAGTTGTTGTGTGGCAAAGGAAATACTAAATAAAATAGGATTTAATTAATTTGTTTTTTAAAGACATTTTAAGATTATAATAATAGAAACAAGGACCTTTAATAAATATACATGTATGAGCATTGAATGGAAAGTGGCATTACGGCATTAAAAATCACGTTTCAAGTCATTTTTATGGGAAACTAAAAATTTTACCTTTTGTGTTACGTTCATTTATTAGGTTTGACTATTTTATCAATTCTACCTTTCATTTTTTTTATAAAAAAGTACAAAAAATAATTTATCTTAAAAATTATTAATTCCACTAAAAAAATAAGCTAAATAAAAAACTAATCATAAAATAATAATAAAATTAAAAGTAATAAAAAATTATAGTTTAAAATAATATTAAATAAAAAATATTGAAAATATTATAAAAGTTATAAATTCTATTTTTTCATTGTAATTCTTGTGTATTATTTATTATTGTAATTCTTTTATAATCTTAGTTATTAATTTTATTAAAAATAACAAATTAAATAAAAAGTTAACAATAACTAATAATCTTTATCTTTATCTTTAAGTTTTATTTTTATTTTTATAATAATACAAAAAAAAACTCTTATTTTGACATGGTGCTCATATATTTACTTTAGAAATTATTTACTTAGATGTCGTCACTAGAAATTTTTAAAATTTTATTCATAAATTATAAATTATTATTTGCTTAGATTGTTATTTTTAAAATTTTTAAATATGCTTTCTTAGATTGTTAAGTATTTAGTTTTTAATATTGTTGAACTAATTATTTACTTAGGTGTTGTCACTAGAAATTTTTAAAAGTTTATTTATAAATTATAAATAAATTATTATTTACTTAAATTGTTACTTTTTAATTTTAAGTTATTTGTTTATGTTGTTTTACTTAGATTGTTATTTTTAAAATTTTACTATATTTTTTAGGTTGTTACTTTTTAAATTTTTAAATACACTTTTTTAAATTGTTAGAGTGAAGAGAAAATTAATATTAAAAGATAAAGAAAAAGCGAAATACGATTCAAGATATCTTTTATAAAAAAACAAATTAACTATTTTACATTTTTCATTCTCAAGTTAGAATAGTATTTTTTTATTTAGTATTTTCAATTATACCAGAATTATACATTTAGATGTTATTGAGTATAAAAAATAGCTAGTACCATAATATTTTGGCCTAATAAAACATCATAAAACACAATATTTTTTAGATATACATTATTTAATTGTTCACAAATAATAAATTAATAATTTATGTTGTCTTCATAATATGTTATTAAAGTGAAAAATTTTTTATATAAATAAATTAAATATTTTATTTATTAATATATATAATTTAAGAGGTATTTACCAATTTACGTAACATTATTTATCTCATTTACAATGTAAATGAGATAATAATAAACGTATCTTGTAAGTGAGATAAGTCACATCTTTATTTTGCTTTATCTCATTTGCAAACTTATAAAAAAAAATATAATTTAACTGATATTAATTTCTTTTAAATTAATTTAATAATTACTAATATCTTGATACGATTACTGATATTAATATCTTAAAATGGTTACCTTACGTATTTAATATAATTTAGGTTTAATTATTCTGTTGATCTCTATAGTTTCGCGAAATTTTTAATTAGGTCTTTATATTTTTTTTTCTTTTAATTGAGTCCTTGTACCAAATTTTGTTTTTAATTGAGTCCCTACACTTTTTTTTCTTTTATTTGAGTTTCTGCACTAATTTTTTTTAGTTTGATCTCTATACAATTAAGCCGATTACTACCAAAAAAGACCTAATTGAAAAAAAAAAATTGGTATAAGGATCCAATTAAAAGAAAAAAAAAGTATAAAGACTTAATTAAAAATTTTGTAAAACTATAAAGACAAACAGAATAATTAAACCTATAATTTAATTTTATACTCAAAAGAGTACATAATCCAAAACTATGTGCAGCTATTCCTTGAATTAATATTTCAATTAATTTTTAACAGAGTATATAAAAATTTTAAAATTTTGTTATATATCTTTTAAATTTTCTTTGTTGTATGATCATTTATCATGGTAGAACGTGTTTTTGGTAAACAGTCGCCCGGGCCTGGTCACTGCGACCCCCTTTGTGAGGGGGCACCCCTTCTCCTGAAGTTACGGGGCTATTTTGCCGAGTTCCTTAGAGAGAGTTGTCTCGCGCCCCTAGGTATTCTCTACCTACCTACCGGTGTCGGTTTCGGGTACAGGTACCCTTTTGTTGAAGGTCGTTCGAGCTTTTCCTGAGAGTATGGCATGGGTTACTTTAGCGCCGTAGCGCCTGGTACTCGAACATTGGCTCGAGACATTTTCTCTACCCCTTCTTACTCTGAAAAAGCAGGGGCACCTTCAGAAAAAACAAAAGATTTGTAAAAAAATTAACTGTTTATTTAATTTTATTAAAAAAATTAACCATTTAAATATGAAAAATATGATATAAGCCAAAATAAAAACTATTTGTGAATGGTATACAGAAGTAATAGTTATTAATAACTTCTTGCTAAGATAGAATGACTTCTTGATAAGATAGAAATCACTTGCAGTTATTTTTTTTATGAACTACGTGATTTTTATCGTGAGCTGCAACAATATCATTGTTTGTTAATTTTTTAATTTAAATTATATATTTATTTTTATATTTTAAATTTGATATTAATAATTTAAAATGACTTAATGAGGGTAACTGTACATAGATTAAAACAGTTATCTCCCATTCTTTTTCTATTTTATTTATCCTTCATTTTAATCTCTTTCATTAATTTTTTTGAATACTAATTGCATAGTAAAAATTTAGATTATTAATATTAATTTTAATCATAATTTTTTATTGATATTATTTATCCTTTGTTTACTGTGTAAACGAGATATGTGATTTTTTCAAACTCCAAATATCTCGTTTGCAAACGACATACATGCAAAGCAAAATTTGGCTTATCTCATTTACAGTGTAATACATCAATTCTGTTAGAATATATTAGGATCAATTAGTTTTTATTAGAATTATTTAGCATATCTAAATATTTATTATAGGATATTACGTCTTTATTATTTTGATTTGCTTAACACCTATAAATATTCTTTTATATTGTATCATTCTACACAACTTGAATATATACAATTCTTTTCTCTACTGCTTTTTCTCTTACCCTTTCTAATATGGTATCAGAGTCATGGTATCCTCCTTGAGGAGGATAAGTTGATTTTATTCTAATGAAATCATCGTATTTTTTATACTTTTCTTCTGTGCCATTTTTTTCTCTTTTGTCAATGCTTTGATACTTTTCTTACCTCACTGATTAGCTCATCCACTGCTTATCTATTCTCATAGTAAAATCATATAGTTTTTGCTTTCCTTCTGGCAGTTCTGTCTATACCTATTCCGTTAGTTTATACAATTTTCTATCTCTTTATTTCGTTATTTTAAATAAGTTTCAAACTCAAGTTGTTACTTGAGTTTGAGGGGATGTTAGAATATATTAGAATCAATTAGCTTTCATTAGAATTATTTAGCATATCTGCTACTTGTCTTTATTATTTCGATTTTCTTAACACCTATAAATATTCTTCTATATTGTATCATTCTACATGATTCGAATATATACAATTTTTTCTCTACTTCTCTCTCTTATCCTTTCTAACAAATGCAAGGGCATCTTACAGATATGATGATAACATGTAGCAATATTACCAACATAACCAGTAATAATGATAATATAACATAGTTTTCTTTTGAATCTAACGATACATTAATTTTTTTTATAATATAAGATAATTGATGTATTATCTCTAATTATTACAAGGAAAACTACATCTAATTTAAATTTACTAACCAAAGTATAAAAAATAATGTGCATAACTGATAAGGAAAGACACTTGAGATTAAAAAAAATCATTGTTGAAGGAATTGGCTATAAATCTTGCAAGAATTTTTAAAAAAGTTGAGGATATTATTGAAAACATGACAGTAGTAAATAATTTTATACAAATCGAATACTCATTCATATTCGATGTTCATGAGAATACATGTAATTTAAGAAGTAGCAACATCAACACTTTATTATTTATTAATGTTATGCTTTTTGTAAACAAAAAAAATTATCGATTAGCGTACAAATTTTTAAAATTTTGACAAAGATATGGTTATATATTATGTTTTTTGTATTTGAAGATTTATTATAATTCTTATTATTTGATTACTGTACATATAAAACTTAAACCTTGGTCTTGGTACAATAAAATCGTATTATATGATCTCATCTTTTTAATTCATAGATTGTGGTCATTGATAATTTTTTGTAAATATTATTTTTATACTTCACATGGTGAAAAAAATGTATATTTTTATATAAAGTATTTGTTGCAGATATAACTGAAACAAAATTTACTATTTTATGATTATTAAATGTGATAGACATTGGTGACCCAAATTTTTTTTTGTCGGCATTGCAACGCTATAATGTGGTATGAGAAGAGATCAGAGAAGTTCAAAACAAGATTTAATATTAAGTTCTCAATATGTTGTATGTGAGAAAAAGTACAACTGCTTTTTTACAACGTCCACCTCAACTCTTACAAGATTTAATATTTGGAGCAGACCAAAGAAACAAACACTTTAATGATAATATAAAAACTTATAATAGCATGTTTTTCTTCACATCCTTGGACGGTAAAATTGAGACTTCCATCAATGATGGGACAGATCCTCTCCATTTCATTGTGAGTGGACAATACTACCACATAATTAGAAGCTTGGTGACAATTGAAGGACAAAGGCCAAAATTTGCGTAGTTATATATTTACGATACAGAAAATGAGATCTCAAATAGAATAGAGATTTTTAAGTTTGTATCATGCATTTCAAATTGATTAGATCCACATTAAGGTAATTCGTATTTCGATTTTGATTAATTATGAATATTAATATTTTTTAATTAATCTTTTATATAGTTCAAGAACAAATAGCAATAATCTTGACCAATCCATGGTTCTAGACTTCAAGAGCATGATCGATCAATATAATGTTCTTGCTCACACATTTATGACAGTGAGGAACTACCTAAATCCAGGATATATTACAAATATAAGACTATAGTTGTATTGAAAAGGATCAAAAGATGCAAGAGTCTACAATTTACCATCTTCTAACGAGGTTGCAGCTCTAATAGTAGAAGATTTTGATTCTAGAGATGCAGGAGATGATATTATAGGTCAATTAAAGTCTGAACATCTACAAAAGATTCATGAGACACACACCGCATTTATTTCTATTCAATATCCTATGATGTTTCCTTACTAAGAAGATGGATACCAAGAATACATTCCTTTGCGAGAATCTCATAGGGCCGATGAAAATAGAAAGAGACAATGTGTGAGCTTAAGGGAGTTCAAAACATTTAGAATACAAGAAAGAAGGGTCGAGTATACAACCATTGCCAATAGTGGAAGACTATTTCAGCAGTTCTTGGTTTATTACTTTTCCATAATTGAAGCACATATGCTTGACCTACTAACAAAACAACCAAGACAAGGTGAGGAGGGACATATACAAAGGGATTCAAGATACAGTTGTTAGGAATGAGACTCGTGCTTCCAAAGCAGGTAAACGTGTCATCTTACTCGCATCCCTCACTAGTGGCATGAGATACATGTTTAATAATTGTTAATATGTTATGACAATTTGTAAGAAATATGGATATCCAAACCTCTTCATCACAATAACACGTAACTCAAATTGGCAAGAGATTAGCAGAGCTAACAATCCAAGGAACTTAAAGATTGAATACCGACCGAATATAACGTGTAGAGTGTTCAAAATTAAGCTTGACATGATAATCTCAGATCTTAAGCAAGGGATTCCATTTAGAGTGCTAGATGCAGGTATTGCTCGTCATCCAATCTTATTTTTAGGAAAATTCTCCTTTAAATTATTATAAAATAAATGACAAAATATTTTTTTATTTTTAACATATTATTAATTTTTTATTATCACCCTTAATTTATCAAAGCATATACATAAAATAGATAATTTATTTATAACATTACTTTTTTTTTCTTTTTTTTGTTATAAGGTATGTATATGAAAATTTTCAAAAAAGAGGTCTCCACATGCTCAAATTTTTTTGTGGTTGGGTGGAGACCACAAGATAACAACGACAACTCAAATTGACCGATTAATATCGACAAAGTTGCCCGATCATGTTTGGTACCCAAAATTGTTTAGAGATGTGTCTACATATATGATTCATGGATGATGTGGTAGATCTTTCTCAATCACCTTTCATGAAGGATGGGTACACACTAAATATTATGCTAAAATATTCGGTGGCACCACAGTTATCGATGATAGTAGATACCCATCATATAGAAGACGAGACACAGGAGTAGTTATTGAGAAGAATGGAATCCATATGGGTAATAAGAATGTGGTTCTATACAATGCATATATGCTGATGTCTTATCAAGCACATGTTAACGTAGAGTACTGCAATAAGTCAAATACTATCAAATATTTGTTCAAGTACGTAAATAAAAGTCCAAACATGGTAGTGATGCGTAAGCATCTTTCCTATTTTTTCTAGTGAATTTGCATTCAATTTGTTGAGTTTAATCAATAATTAATTATCTTTTAGCCACTATGGATGCTACTTTAAGTCGTGTGCAATTCTATTTATTTTAGGTAGTATTCGGTTGGATTTGATGGAGTTTCCGTAGCAAAAGAGAAGAAGGTGAATGATGCTGTCAATCCTGACCTCTCTGCACTAAAACCTGAATAACTCGAGATATAGAGATTCAATGGATGTGATTTTAGTGGCGTTGAAAATCTAACTTCCAGAGCTTTCCAACGATATATAATAGTCCATACTTCTCTTCCACCAATTCTGCCAAGGCTGTGCCTAACTTGAGATTTCTCAAGTTAGGCGCAAGACACAATAACAATACACAAGATTGGTTGGTTCCTTCAAGTTAGGCGCATGTGCACTCAAGTTAGGCGCATGCCTTACTCATACACACCAAGTTAGGCGCAGCCTCACTCCAAGTAAGGCGCAGCATCCAAGCTATACACACCATTCCTCACTGCTCTCCTCAAGTAAGGCGCAACCCCTTCCAAGTAAGGCACATGATTGGTGGTCCTAGCATCCGAATTAGGAGTTCTTGAAGATTTAATTAATTCTGATTTAAACTTTATTTTATTTTAAAATAGGAAAAGATATTATTTTAGTTTTAGAAAATATATTTTTAAATTAATTAGGATTAGATATAAAATGGAAAAGAAACTTCTCTTCTTTGGACCTCATTCCATATTTACAGTTTAAGAGAATTCTAGTTTTCACTCTAAACCATGAGCAACTAAACCTCCACTGTTAAGGTTAGGAGCTCTGTTTATTGTATGGATTGATACTATTACTTTTCTATTTTAATTCATGTATTGATTTATAATTCAAGAATTGTTTTCGTTCTTTATTTTATGAATTTGGGTGTAACGGAAGTATGACCCTTGTTCTAATTGAGTTCTTGTATAACTTGGAAAAGCTCTTTACTTGAACAACAACTTGAAAATATATTCTCCTAAATTTCTAATTATCTGGACTTAATGGGATACGTGAAATATAACCCTCTTATATTTGGGTAATTAGGATTTTTGTGGCATATAAACTAGAATTGAACTTCACCTTCTAATTGGAATTAAGCGACCAAGGAATTGGCAGTTGATGAATTTTAGAGGAGACTAAAAAGGTTTAAGGAATTAGGGTTTAGTCATATATAGTTTGCCATGAATTAAATCTTGCATAATTAAAATAGTCAGTAAGAAAAGTCAATCCGAAAAATAGATAACTCTGAAGTCTTAACTATTTCTCCATATATTATTCACTCCTTGTTTATTGCTTGTCTTCTGATATTCTGAATTACTGTTTAATACTTTTGAACACTCAAATACTATTTTCTACTTGTCTAACTAAGTAAATTAATCAACCATTATTGCTTAGTCTATCAATCCTCGTGGGATTGACCCTCATTCACTTGAGGTACTACTTGGTACGACCCAGTGGACTTGCCGGTCAGTTTGGGTTATAAATCCCATACCAGGTAGCAGTTAGAGTTTCAAAAGAAGCTTTTAGTGGAGAGGATGCTCAAGTTATTGATGAGTGATAAATCCCGTTTTGACAGTTTATCTTGTATTGATTTTATTGGATTTTATCACCTTCTACCCACATTTATTCAATGAAATGGCATGGTTTTGTGATTGTCTCCTTATTTGTGCCTAGATGTGAAAACATGCTTTTCAACCCTTAATTTGATGGTTTTAATCTCCCTTTGATTCCACTAGATGCATTGATATGTTTGTTAGTGATTTCAGATTGAAAAGGCTAGGAATGGATCAAAGGAGTGAAGAGGGAAATCATGCAAAGTGGAGAAATCATGAAAAGTCAAAGAAGTTGAACTCGCCCATGGACGCGCACGCGCACCTGGCGCTTGCGCGCACCTGCGAATTACCCCATGGACGCGTACGCGTGCTGTGCGCGTACGCGTCGGTGCCGTTTTATGATTTTTTTAATGAAAACGTGGCCAACAAATTCTGAAGGGTTGTGGGGCCCAATTGCAACCAACTTTGGCGCCAAAGATGCTATTTAAAGCCAAGGATTGAAGAGAAACATACTCTCATACTTTAGATGTTGGTTACCATTAGTTTATAGTTTAGGTTTAGAAGTAGTTTCTAGAGAGAGAAGCTCTCACTTCTCTCTAGAATTAGGATTAGGATTAGGATTAGTTCTTAGATCTAGGTTTTAATCTTTGCTTTCTTCTACTTCTACATCTCAATTCCTTGTTGTTAGATTCATTCTTCTTCTATTCTTTTGTTGTAATCTCTTTTATGTTGTTCTTATGTTTTGTTGTAGATCTAGTATTGTTCCTTCTACTTTCTTCCAATTCAATAAAAGGTAATTCATAATAAATGTGTTCATTTGATTAGTTGTTGTTTAATTCCTTGCAATTGAGTAGTGTAGATTTACTTTTCTTGCAATTTTACTATGCTTTCTTTTTATGCCTTCCAAGTGTTTGATGAAATGCTTGGTTGGATTTTAGAGTAGAATTTTATACTCTTGGCTTGGAAAGGTAACTTAGGAACTCTTGAGTTACTAATGTCCAAGTAATTGATGATTGGGAGCCATTTACTCTAGTTCTCACTAATTGAATTAGTGGAGAGTTAGGACTTATGGACTAGGATTGATATAGCTCATTTGACTTTCCTTTACTACTAGTTAGAGGATGATTTAATGAGATTAATCCTTGCCAATTGTCATATTGTGGTTAGTGATTAGGATAGAGATCCTTGACCACCAATCCTTGCCAAGACCTTTTTAGGCCTTAGTTTACTTTCTTGCCATTTATCTTTCATGCTTCATATCAAAACCCCAAAATAACTCACGACCAATAACAAGACACTCTATTGTAATTTCTAGGGAGAACGACCCGAGGTTTGAATACTTCGGTTTATAAAATTAGGGGTTTGTTACTTGTGACAAACAATCTTTTGTATGAAAGGATTTTTGATTGGTTTGGAAACTATACTTGCAACGAGAATTCATTTGTGAAATTCTAAACCATCAAAAATCCAATCATCAAAATGGCGCCGTTGCCGGGGAGTTGCAATGGTGTTGTGTTATTGGTTATTGTATATATGTGAATATTGTGAATAGCTTGCTTTTTGGATTGCTTGTTAGTTTTTGCTAGTCTTAGTATTTTGTTTCATTATTTCTTATTGGTTTTTGTTTCTTATTTTCTCTTGCTATCATGAATTCTCACCTTGGCTATGAGTGTGATTACAACTATGTTGTAGGAAGTAGAGATTACAATGAAGTGATGTATCAAGGATGGGACAACCAAAGGTGGGAAGAGCCATATGCTTATGATCAATCCTCATGGCAACAACCCCCACCAATGCACTATGAAGAAGAGCCATTCTATGATGCATACCAATCAAGTGGCTTTGGTGAATCTCCTTGTGATTTTCAAGAACCACCACCATATGCCTATGAGTCATATCCTCAACATGAACCTCAACCACACTCACAAGCCCATTTTCAACAAACACCTCCATATGACCATGATCCTTACCCACCATACCAACCTCCTTTTGAACCATATGAGCCATACATGGAACCACAATTCCAAGATTACTACTTCCAAGAACCACCTCAATACACACCACCACCTTACCAAGAAGAACCACCTTCCTATAATGAACCCTTTCTCCAAAATGATGAACCCTCCCATCCACCCCATTCTCTAATAGATGAAACCCTCGGTGTTCTTCTTCAAGGACAAGAGGAGATGACAAGGGATGTGCAACAATTCATGACCGCCTTGGATGAGGTAGTAAACCGGCTAGCATCCCAACTTTTGGACACTCAAGGAACTCCCATGGCTCCATGTGGAGAATCTAAAGAGGAGCATAGCTTAAAGGAGAGATTGGAAACTTCGATGGAAAAGGAGGAATGCTACTTTGTGTTAGAACAATTGGAGGAACCTATGACCATTGAAGAAAAGGAAGAAGTGGTTGAAGACTTAGGAGATGCGGAACCTCCATGGGAACCTAGAGTTATAGAAAACTACCCCAAGAAGATTGAAGTTGATGTTGAGGAGGAATGTGCCCAACCTCCAAGGCATATCCCATATGAAGACTTAGAAGGAGTGAAGCAAGAATTGAGTTCCCTTGGTGATGAAGATCATGCATCCAATCTTCTTGGTGAAGAATCCTTTGAAATTGAAGAACTTTCTCCTAATAAATTTGAAAGTGATATGGAGGTAGATTTCTCTCGTCCTCCCATTTATGATTTGAGTGATGGAGAAGAGTGGGATGAAAATGATGAACAAAGGATTGAAAGTGAAGAAGTTTATGAAGAGGTGGAGATTGACAAGGAAGCAAACAAGGGAGTAGAGCTTGCTAGCACATTGGAGACACCTCTCCCCAAGTCACCACCATCCATTCTCTCATTCAATGGGGTAAATTCCTTATACTTAAGCTTTGTTATTCCCCTTGAATATGGTTTGCTTGAGACGGATGGTCAACTTAGAAAAATTAGTGGCTTTAAGAGTAAAAAAGAGATGGTTAGTGGTTGGAAGCATCATTCTAAATTCACTATGGTCACATGTCCAAAGCTTGATAGCAAAGGTTGGTGTAGAACTAGAGTGCATGGGTCTAGAAGGATGTTTGGTCACTTTATTGAGAATTCACCTTGCACACCACCCACATGGACTAATGATAATCAACTTGGAGATGGGTGTGAAGACAAAATATGGGATCCCGGAACACATGAGGATCAACATTGGGAGCCATGGTTTGTGAAGAACTCCATCAAAGCTTGGAGATATTAATCTTGAATGATGGAGCTTATTGGAAGTCCAAGCATTGGTGGAAGTTCCAAGATGAGTACAAGCACAAGCCACCTTGATGAGGAGCTCTCCATAAGTCCAACTTAAGGACAATAAACAAAAGTGCTAGGTGGGAGACACCCCACCATGGTAAAATCTTTTCATTTTCTCTTTTGTACATATTGGTAGAATTAGTTCAATTTCTTGTTTTTATTGGTTTGTTGAGTTTATTTGGTAGTTTAGTATGTTGAATAAGGTTTTATGGTGTTTTGGTAGCTATTTGGAGGTTTGGAATGCTTGGATTGGTGCAAGAACATAGAAAATTTTTGAAAAAAAAATAGAGCACCATCCACGCGTACGTGCCCTGCGCGCGTACGTGCCCTGCGCGCGTACGCGTGCATCAAGCATTTTTGACCATCCACGCGCGCGCGCCATGTGTGCGTACGCGTGGATTGAGAAGTTCCACAGTCCATACATTTTCCATAGAGTTGTGCCTGCGCCGCGCCAACGTTGTGCCTCTAGCACAAACCTATTCGCGCGTACGCGCACGTGACGCGTGCGCGCCACTCTCAAAATAAGACATCGACGCGCGCGCGCCACGCGTGCGTACGCGTGGATTCCCTTCCTTCACTACATTTCTTTTCTTCTCCTCTTTCCATTTCTTTCCTTCCCCTCTCTTCTTCCCTTCTTCTACTCCTCATCCAACACTTCCAAACACCATTGATAACCATTTATTTTAATTAGTTATTTAGATAATTAGTTAGATAGTTAGTTAGTTAGTTGGTTGCTTAGTTAGCTTTAGTTAGTTTTCATTCTATTTTCTCTTTTTCATTATAAGTGTTGGATTGTTATTCTTGCTTACCACTACTTGCTGCTGGGTATTAAAAGGGGATGTTTTCTTAACATCACTATGTTTATAATCTTTGTTGGATTCTATGATTGAGGTTATATGTTGCTACTTGGTTTTGAATTTTTCATGCTTACCTTTTTAGAATACCAAGTGATGAGAATTGCCTTCGAGTTTGTAACTCTTTTGAATTGCATGTTGTAGCTAGCCACCATGTAATTTGAATCCTGTTCCTCGATTAGGCAACCTCTTGATGGATGATGTTGTGCATTTACCTTAATGCATTGTATTTTATGATCATATACATCCATATATGTTTGACTTGAATGCTTCCATGCTTCTTTAATGCTTGTTTTACCTTACAAGTTCACTTAAAGCATCTCAAGCATACTAGAATGAGTAAAGTGCATGCTTCTTTTGTGACATAACTTTTATGCTAATGTGTGTTCTAAACCGCGTAATTTAGAATTCACACACCTAATATTTCTTAATGTCACACTAATTTACTCACTCAATTCTAGTGATTTACCTCATTCCAACAATTATGCTTCCTTGCTTTTGTATTACCCTACCTTATGGTGTTATATTTTTGTTTTTCATGATGAATGCACCACAAGCATTAACGGAAGCAAGACTAAGAACACGTAGCAATCCGGAGAGTCGGCGTACCCCCTTGCTCATCTTTGAGTGCACCGAGGACGGTGCAAACTTTTAAGTGTGGGGAGGTTGTCCGACCAGTCGGCGATTTTAGGTGACAAGTTTCTAATTCCAACATTTTTGCATTTCATTCTAGGATTTTAGGATTTTTACTTGCATTTTCTTATTTTTTTTGCATATATATACACAATAAGCTTAGTCAAAATAATGAAAATTTTCAAGATTTCTATCTATAGGGCACTTCAATTGATTTGAGTGAAAACTTTTCATTAAG
>NC_029775.3:17870248-17872366 GCF_000817695.3 Arachis duranensis
TTATTCTCTTTCTATGAATGTAATCTTTGATTTGTTTGATCCTTTATATCCATTATTTTGTGTATTCATGCATTTATATGATTGAGGCCATCATTTCAATTAGCTCACTTATCCAAAAAGCCTTACCTTTTATCTTCCATTGTTAGCCAAATTTGAGCCTACGATTAACCCACTTGTTTTTAATTTTAGCACATTACAAGCCTAAAGCGGAAAACAATAAATGTCCTTAATTTGGATCTTTGACTAGCTTAGGCAAGTGTGTGTGAGTATCATTCAAGTGTGGAAACCTTGGGACATTGGGTGAATAAAAGGGTAGTTTTGTATTATTATTGGAAATATTGGGAATTGGGTACATACTCATGTATTGATCAAATGTAAAACCTTATGCATTGAGGTTCTTGTATATAGAAAGAAAAAAATGAGAAAAACAAAAGAAAAAAAAAGAAAAAAAAAGGAGAAAAACAAAAGGAAAAGAAACAAAAATATAGAAAAAGAAAGAAAAAAGAAGAAAAAGAAAGAAATAAAAAGGGGACAAAATGCCCCAAAGCAAAGTGAAGCTCAATAAAGATCAATGCATAAGTGTTGTGAAATGAAAAGGGATGCATGAGTATGTGAAAAAGTGGAAAATGGGTAGTTAGGTTAGAATTTAATTGTATAGGATGTCATAGGCTAGGTGGGAAGTCTAAGTTTATCAAAGATTCAAATTTTAAGCTCACTTGACCAAATATGTATCCTACCTTGACCCTAGCCCCATTACAACCAAAGAAAAGACTTCATGATATATGTATGTATGCATGAAATATATGTTGATTGTTAGAAGAAGAACAAATCTTGGAAAGTATGATTAGGGGAGAATTGAGAGAATCAACCCTAAACACTTGAGCGAATAGAGTGCAAACACTTCCGGTGAGGGTTCGATTGCTCAATTACATGTTTCCACCCATGATCATCTCCTTTCATGCAAGTTTGTAAAAATATTTAATAGCTCAATTCAATTGTGGATTAGACTTGCTAGTCCTTAGCCCTTGTGCATATATGCTTCTTGGGAATTGATTTATTTTGACCAAGCAATTGCATTCATTTAGATAGCTGCATATAGATAGATTGCATGGCGCATTTAGTTAGTTCCCATTGAATAAATGCCATACCCTTATTTCATTCTTGGTTTAAGCATGAGGACATGCTTGGTTTAAGTGTGGGGAGGTTGATAAACCCCGTTTTAACGGTTTATCTTGTATTGATTTTATTGGATTTTATCACCTTCTACCCACATTTATTCAATGAAATGGCATGGTTTTGTGATTGTCTCCTTATTTGTGCCTAGATGTGAAAACATGCTTTTCAACCCTTAATTTGATGGTTTTAATCTCCCTTTGATTCCACTAGATGCCTTGATATGTTTGTTAGTGATTTCAGATTGAAAAGGCTAGGAATGGATCAAACGAGTGAAGAGGAAAAGCATGCAAAGTGGAGAAATCATGAAAAGTCAAAGAAGTTGAACTCGCCCATGGACGCGCACGCGCACCTGGCGCTTGCGCGCACCTGCGAATTACCCCATGGATGCGTACGCGTGCTATGCACGTACGCGTCGGTGCCGTTTTATGATTTTTTAATGAAAACGTGGCCAACGAATTCTGAAGGGTTGTGAGGCCCAATTGCAACCAACTTTGGCGCCAAAGATGCTATTTAAAGCCAAGGATTGAAGAGAAAAGGGGATTCCAATCATTCACACACATTAGGATTAGTTTAGAGTTAGTTTCTAGAGAGAAAAGCTCTCTCTTCTCTCTAGAATTAGGATTAGGATTAGGTTTAGT
Organism: Arachis duranensis; assembly: GCF_000817695.3. Classification (NCBI taxonomy): domain Eukaryota; kingdom Viridiplantae; phylum Streptophyta; class Magnoliopsida; order Fabales; family Fabaceae; genus Arachis; species Arachis duranensis. Next base: position 17,872,063 of record NC_029775.3, read on the forward strand.
TCTTAGATCTAGATTTAGATTCATCTTCTTCTACTTCTACATCTCAATTCCTTGTTGTTAGATTCATTCTTCTTCTATTCTTTTGTTGTAATCTCTTTTATGTTGTTCTTATGTTTTGTTATAGATCTAGTATTGTTCCTTCTACTTTCTTCCAATTCAATAAAAGGTAATTCATAATAAATGTGTTCATTTGATTAGTTGTTGTTTAATTCCTTGCAATTGAGTAGTGTAGATTTACTTTTCTTGCAATTTTACTATGCTTTCCTTTTATGCCTTCCAAGTGTTTGATGAAATGCTTGGTTGA
>NC_029775.3:17880271-17947682 GCF_000817695.3 Arachis duranensis
TTAATCACATTACTTTCATTTTAAATAAATTTATTTTTTTATAATTTTAAAAAATTTTGATACATTAGAGACAAAAGGTATAATTTATATTTTATTGTATATATATATTATTTTTTCTTTTCTGCAAGTTTATATACTAGTCATTCTACAAATATTTCATGATAACTAAAAATCTTTAAGAGTAAAATTATAAAAAAATTAATTTATTTAAAATAAAAGTAATATGATTAAGTGTAATTTACTTAGATGTGATTAAAAAATAATTGAATATTATGTATAGTAAAAAATTGATATTATTAAAGGATAAAATTAAAATTTATTTCTGTGTATCATTTTTGACCTCAACGTTTTCGTCCTATTTAAGTCCCTAACGTTTCAAAATCGTCTTAATTTTGTCCCGCCGTCAATTCTGTTAACGGATCCCTAACGGCAGGACAACATTGAGTCAGGTTTGAAACATTAGGGACTTAAATAGGACGATTGAAACGTTAAGAATAACTTTAAAATTCACCCCAAATGTTGGAGACAAAAACAATACTTTACTCAAATAAGAATACCATGAGTACTAAAAGATATCATGCAAAAAAGAGTATTGAAAAGTTATTTTTTAACCGTTAGTATGAGCAAATTAAACAAAAAATAAACATAATAATAATAGTAAAAATTATAGTGTATTAAAAGAGTACTGAATACTAGAAAAAAATACTATATAAAAAATTAAAAATATTATTCCAATGTCAAAATGTTATTTGCAAATCAAAATCAGCTATTAAAATCAGTTATTAATGTATTTGTGTATAAATATACATGTGTAGTTTAATTTATTTTCAACATGTATTTGTGTTTCAACATATATTTCATATTGATAACGGATTTTGGTGACTGATTTTAGTGTAAAAATAGTATAATCTTTGATAAAAAAAAATATACTAAAAAAATATAAAAAAATTTAACATACTTAAAAGGATAGCATTATATTTTAATAATTATCTATCTAAATATGATTTAATTACTATTATTTAAATAATTGGAAATCTCAAAAAATGTTTAGAAAGAAATAGAAATAGGAATAGAAATTGTTATTCTTATTTTAATATATATTTTTATTTACTATAAATTCATCAACTAACATACAATACAAAAACATTATGTGTAAAATGACATTATTAAAAATAAAAGTGGCATAAATCATTTTTTGCTCTAAGATTTCTTTTTAACAAATTACTTTATTAAGATATTATTTTAGAATATAAAAAGAACTTTGTTGAAAAATAAAGAGCTGGAAATATTTTTATTTTTATAATTTATGAAAAAAATCTTGTTAGCAAGCATTTTAAAAGGATTTTTTAAAGATATTAAAAATAAATGCTGTTTAGATGTATTTTTAAAAAAAAAATTATAAATTGAATGCATTAAGAGAAAAACTACAATTTTCCATATCCCAGATTCTCCTTCCTCTATCCTTGTCAATTATTTAGTAGAAAGATAAATAATGCTTTAACACTTTTAAGTTCTATAATTATTCTATTTATTTAATGAGAGTTGTTATATATCTAATATTTTTTACACTAAAATTTAATTAAGTTTGCTAAAATTTAACAAAATTTCTTTTATTATATGTAGCGTTACACACATGTTTTACAAATATAAACAAAATTCTTTTTCACTTTGCATTTATTCTTCATGCGCTTCTTCCTCCTTCTTTTATTGGTAATGTTGTTGTTACATTTTGTTTTTATTTCTTCTTCTCCTCCTCTTTTTTATGTTATTATAGTCATTTATTCTTTTTCGTTTGATATTTTTTCTCTTTTTATTGGTTTTATTCCTCTTAAGAGAATAAATCAAGAGGAAAAAAAAGATGAAAAAGAAGAAAAAGATGAAGCGAAAAATGAGAAAGAGAAAGAGGAAAAAGAGTTTTGAATTGTGTATGACAACAATACCAAATACACTGAAATTACAAGAGTTTCTGAGTTTATAAAATACACAATTTTTGGTTCATTTGTTATTACACAAATGATGTTATAATAATATTTTGATTCATTTACAGTCCAGATGTGTTGTCGATGAACAATTTATCCCAAAGGTTGGGATGACTTTCAAGATAAATTGAATGGAATGGGATAGAATCTAATGCAATTGAATAAAGATATAATGAATAATTTCATTCTTCTTTGCTAATAAATTTGGTCAATACCTATCAACAGCATAAAGTGAACCTCAAGTCCTCAATTAATATACAAATGAACTAAAATTAGTTTAAATTTGAACAAGCAGTAAAAAAATGCTCATTTTTTAACAAAAACACATCGAATTTATTTTTGAATCTAAATGAACCTCAATTAAACTAAAAAATGAACCGAAATTACTTAAGGAATGAAAAATTTGGTCAATCAACAACATCAAATGAACCTCAATTAATTTAGAAATGAATCGAAGTTAGTTCAGATTTGAACAAGCAGTCAAAAAGACTCAATCATCTACAAAAATACATCGAATTCATTTCTGAATCCAAATGAACCTCAAATAAACTAATAAATGAACTAAAATTATTTAATTATGATACCAGAAAAAATCAGAACCAATAAAAAATGTTAGTAAAATGTTAATGTTGATAATGATGATAACGAAAGAGAAAGAAAATGAAAAAGAAAGAAGAACTTGCATGTACAAATTTAAAAAAATCTGCATGTACAAATTTAAAAGAAAAAAAAATTAAAATACTTAGTTAGACTTTGTTGAAATTATAACTAGAGTTCCGCTCAATGAGTTAAAAATAAATATTAGGATAAAATACTACTAATTTCTCAAACACAATACACCCATATTATCCAGAATAACCATTCAGATACCAGAAATAATAAATATCTGATCTTACTAAACCAAATATTTCAATACTCTCATTATACACATAGTATAAATACTCCATTTTATAAATATTCTCGTTTAATACTAGCCACAAATTCACAACCTCAACCCCGATGAATTGTGTTAAGCAAGCTAATTTGCAAAGCCTCGAGTCAATGCAAGAGGAACAATATATTCAACTTGATATGATGCACGACTATTAGAGTAAATCTTGAAAAAAATGATTTCCTCTCCAAATAAATATGTATAGTATTATTATTCGATGAATTTTTTAGCAATTATTAATATAGCAGATATAACAACTATAAAATTTTCTTTAAAAATATAGCTTTAATTAAGATTATATTCTTTACTATTTGATAATATTTTTAAATTTGATCATATTTTTTCTTTTTATTTTAAAATTAAAAAATAATATCAATTATTATCATTTTAATTTTAGTTACAATTATTAAGTCTTACTAAAATTTCATAATTACTATAATAATAGTTATCATAAATTCGAAGATTAAAATTTGATTAACCTAAAATTTCGGATACTATGTCAAGTTACTATGCAAATTTCATAGGCTAGAAATGAAAGGCAACCACAGAAGTTACCATTGATTGATGAATCCTGTATTATCATACGCAGCAGTACTCATCAAACACGTCACACACAACTAATAATACAACATGGAAAATCTCTCAGCCTCCTCTAAGGGAACAAACTGCTCCTTGTGTTTAAATTTTATCCACTTTGGCAGTATGCTCTTCAGGTAATACCTGTTGCTCTTCCTTGTCAATTTCCTCAATCTTAACCTCCTGTGACTGAGTTTGTTTTACATCTCCTGCTACATCCTGAAGCTGCAAATGCATTCATTATGTTTATGTTAGAACATTTAACAATTGGAACAACCATCCTAAAACTAATCCTAGAAATTATATGGACAATGACCACTTTGTCAAAATTGCTGTATGATTTGAAAGATTGGAAGTAAAATAAATAATCCTTCCTTCCAATGACTTACCCCCAAGTTTTTTAAGCTTGCTGTAACATCCTCCTGTTGCTGCTGAAGGGTGGTCCTAAGGTCTTGGAATTCCTAGTTTTTGATTTACACAAATTTTGAATATCCAAATTATGTTGAAAGAGAAACTTGAGGGAAAATCCAAAAGCACACTTACTGTTCGTAGTTGCTCCACTTCAACATTGAGTGTTTTCTTAAGTTCTGACAGCTCCTGCATGAACAGAAATAAATACTGAATTGCCAAACTACAGATTTATCACATGCATAAAAAATGAAGCTGAAGTACATCGAAACTTCAAAGAATTTCAGAATAAGATTTGATGTTAAATACTATTTCATATAAGGATTCTACGGAGGGTTGCTCATCTTCCTTTGCATTCTGTATTCCCCTTATCTTTGTCACAATAAATCTCTTCTTTTTATCAAAAAAGAAACAGGAAATCTCCAAACCAGTTATAAAAGAAGGTCTCAACAACCATAATAACAAAAAATCACACAAAACAGAAACAAAAAGTGGAGAAATCTGTTTTTCCTATCAGTTTTTGTATTATGATTACATAATCAATTAATGACATAGGAATCCACTATGAATTAGGTAAACTATAATGCAAAAAAGAATAAATATGTGCCTGCCATGTCCCAAGGAACCATCATTTTTTAAGGCTCTCAGACCTAACATGTTGCTTCTATATGTCAATCAAATATAATAATAAATTACGGAGAGATAGGTTGTGGGGGAAGCTACTCTAACGGTAATTTGAACCTTTCATTGTTAAGTTTTATCCTAGCTGGTACAAGGTAGTTATTGCTATTCTTAGTTCTTAATCTAGTAAGAGCCTAAGATTTCGTAGCTTACTGTATCATTGCAGTAATAGGCAGTGTTTGGGTTGACATTTTATAGTAAGCTTCTTCAAAGATATATTATTATATCCTGTATGCCTATATCTTACTCAATTCTTGTATAATCTTATCTAACATAAAGGAGTATGATAAGCTAGACACCATTCTTTGCCCATAGGAAAATGTACATTGGTTCTACCAACAATGCACCAAGCACAAGACTTAATTTGTTAGAACTGCTTTCATTCAAAATTCAAATGCTTTTCTAATGTAAATTTAGGAGCTCACAAATTGATTTGAAAAACTGCAACAAGAAACTTTCCTTATATCATCCAATATTTTGAGCTATTCTGTTAGAACTGCAATCAAGAACTGGAAGTAATTGTGGTATTGTTTTAGGATCAAGACAATGTGTCGAGATTCAAGAACCCAAGAAAAAGTTACACTAACTTGAGGAAGAGTAAGCAACGAAGCACTTCCAATTCTATAATGTTACAAAGATCAACCACATCTAACTAATTCCTTCTTACCTTCATTTATGGTAACTAACTCCTGGCTAATGGGCCCTAAGTCCTAACATTTAACTCCCTAGTCCTTTTACAGTTTTTACACAACTTATGCAATCATGGCAACTTAACAAACTCTTGTCATTGTTAAAGTATATATGTTAGGCACAAGATAAAGTTGGAAAAGAATTAAGAAACAATTGAAGCAACTCAAGAAATGAGGAGCAATCACCAAGGCATCTTGGGACATTACTTAGCTTTGGTTTTAATGAAAGAAGCATGAAGCATTCTTGAACTATGAATGAAGTAAGTACCATCAATAAGAGAAGAGAAACATGCCAGTAGAGAAGGCAGAAAGTCTAAGAAGACAGATTGAAATAGAAAAGAGCTTCATGGGTCATCATTCACATGGAGGTGACTGAGAGATAAACTGATGGCAAAACTGCAAGTTTCTTGGTATGATAATTGATACTATATACAATAGTGTTGTAAAATGTATTATAGATTATTTGAAAAGCATGCAACCCTTGTCACTGACAATCAAGGATGTACCTTACACATACGACATGCCCAACTAACATTTAAAAGTATTGATTCACCAAGTTCATTTTGGCTCTTCCTATTTGGAAAAACAGCCGTGCCTAGAGCTCTTCAACAGTTCTAACTACTGGAAGAAAGAAACTATATAGGCAATCTTGTTCGTGTGAAGATAAGAACAAAGGTTAAAGGCTGGCTGTCCATTACCCTATGTAGTTAATTTTTTCGTGGCAGAAGCACAAAATATGTAATGCGAACTCAGAAATGGACCAATTCGTACAACTTACTCCAGCAAATGGGAACAAATGAACATATGCACAAGGCAGAGTAGCAGACCCAGCATAAACTCTCAAACGCTCAGCAATGTATGATTCGACACCATCGAAGAAGGAAAAGGAACTGGCCTAATAGCTATTGTGGTCCGTAAAAGCGAGAAACCCCAAATATAAATTTGTTCAGTATATATCAGGAGACATTGTATGCGCACCCTAATAGTACTTGACAAGGCATAAACAATAGCTATCGCAAATGATGCAATCAAAAACACTAAACAGGAAACTAAGTAATACTAACAAGTATCTTCAGGACAATATAAAATTTGTTGCATCAAATGCAATTAAGGATCCTAACAGATCAATTTTAAGAAATACCATTCAATCCAAAATGAACAAAGTACACTATCACCGGAAATTAGTGATACAAAGCATAACATAGCAATCCTCATCGCTCAAAACCTTTCACAAAAAATGCAGTCTCTATATGTAAATAGTTTCCACAGACTGAGAATGAAGATCACTTACATCGCGATAAACCTTCACTTGTGTGTCTAGCTTTGACCTCCAACTTTGCAAATCCTATCATTAATACACCAAAAATAAAATAAAAAAAGTAAATAAACTAAGAAAAGAGATCGGAGAGAGCAGTCACTGAGAACTGTGAACTAAGGAATTTAGAAAAGGGATTTTTTTTTTATCACCTGTTTCAAACTCTGGATTCTCGTGAGAAGCTCCGATCTCGATTCATTTAGTTCCTGAGAAGTAAACAATGGCAAACAAGATTCATTAATACATAAATAAATACATAACGTAGGAAATAAAAGTGTATTTTCGAAAACGGACCGCGATTTTAGACGAAATCGGAGTGACCTCATCCTTCTTCTGAAAAAAAGAAACAGAACTAAAATTGATTAATATTTAATGTTTAGTAGAGATAGTTGGAAGCAAAAAGGGAGAAAATGGCACTAACGGTGGAGGAGGGAGGGAGGGAAGCGGCGGCGGCGGCGGAATCAGGGGAAGCCATTGTGAAGAAAGGGAAAGGGGTTGGTTTGTTTTTGAAAATGGGGGGAGCGTGTGAGAGCTGCTTTCAAGTGTGGAAAATGGAAGCAAGAAATAACGTTATAAAAATTGTCGCCAGTAGAGACACTACAAATACTAAGTAGGTAACTCAAATTTGAATAATTGGGCACCGAGATTAAATCAAGGTTCTGTTGGGCGGGACTATTTCTTTTTTTTTTCCGTAAAATTAGCACAACTATTATTTTTATTTACGAATATTTAAATTATTGATAAAATTAACCATAAAAACTAAAATACATATTATTGTACCATGATAAAAAAAAAATCATGTTGACAAAATATTCAAATATCAATTTTTGTTAGATCTGTTGAATTTAATGATAAATTATCTTTTTTCTATTATTTTCAACATTCTTACTCTTTATTTTCGTTTAGATATTTTGAAAGACTTTAGACTTACGAAATTCAAGATATAGAACAAGCTCAAAGTTGAGGTTTAGAAGGTGTGAAGTGACGATGATTTTGTATTTTAAGATCAATCTCCGAAAGGACAAAGGACCAATACATCGCAATTGTGAAGAAGAATGGGAAAGGTGCGAGGTGCAATTTGATAAACAAAGATAATGAAGGTTCAGTGGATGTTAAAGTGAAGGATTATGTGATAAATTGGATAGGGAATAATGTCTAAATGCAAAGACCTAATGGTAAGTGGGTTGTTTCTACTTCTATTGTTTCTTCTGGTTGGAAAAAAAAAAAAAACACAAGAAGAAAGAGGTGGAGGAGTAATAATAGTAGCAAATTTATGAACAATGCTAATAGTTAGGGATGAACGCGGATATGATCGGATTAGATATAATCAAAATCTATATTCAATCCCCACTAAAATTATCGAATCGGATATTTATATCCGCAAAATATAAATATTTCTTAAATCTTATTTTTATTAAAAAAATAATAATAAAATTCCTTTTCTCTACTTTTTTAAATATATTTATTTTTAAAATAATATTAAACATATTTTTCTTAAATAATAAAATTAAAATAATATAACATATATGATAATTACTAGTTGAAATAAAACATAAGAAGAATATTTACTTATTTATTTATTTTTTTGCAGATTCGCGGATATACGGATCGGATATGCGGATACCTACATAGAATCCACAATCTGATCTTATAAATGTGTGGATCAGATCGGATCCAACCCGATAACCTTGCAGATCGGATCTATATCTGCAATTTTTGGATTGGATTCAAATAAATACCACGGATATGCGGATCAGATCTGATCCATGAGCACTCCTACCAACGACGATGTTTTGAAAGAAGGAAGAAGGCTTGTTAGGGAATGGTGGAAGGAGGAGTATTCTCAATAAGACAAAAACTTGCTAGTAAGAAAAAGATAAAAAAAAATGAGAAAAGGACAAATAGGTCCTTGATCTTTTGGCCCGCAGACATTTCTGTCCTAACTATTGAAAAATACTTTTAAGTCCCTGACCTTCACAAAATTTGGACGGATCAGTCCCTCCGTCTAAATGCCTCCGTCAGGGACTGATCCGTCCAAATGCCTCCGTCAGGAACTGATCCATCCAAATTTATGAAGGTCAGGGACTTAAAAGTATTTTTCAATGGTCAAGGACAAAAATGCCTGGAGGCAAAAGGTCAGGGACCTATTTATTTTTTTCTCAAAAAAAAAGAAAAAGTGCAAACAAAAAGAAGCATAGTGATGATTGGTTAGTTAGAGATGATTATCTTAAGAAGATTAAGAAAAATGGTAGTTGGAATAGCATAGAAGATGAAAAAGAGGTATATGAAAAAATAGTACTTTAAAATTTAATATTAAATTTTAGTAAAGTCAATAAAAATTTGACGCTGAGACATTTTTGTTCACCGAAATCAATTTTTATAAGTACAACACGAAATTTTATATTTGTTTTTTTATTTCAATTGTTTTTACGTTAATCTAACCATAATTCTCGCTTTCCTCACTTATTTTTTTTCTTTGTGTGTTTTAAGTTTTAACTCCTTTTAATATCCACGATTCTTCTTCCTCTCTTTTCTTTCTTCCATCCTCCTTTTGTCATTGTTATGTCTCTCCTCCAAATTGTCGTTGCCACTACTACCTCTCCTTCTCTCTTCCTTATCACTTTCTCCTTTTTTCTTTTCACATAGCCGTAGCCATCATCTATGCTTCTCTTTTCATTGTCGTGTCCCTCTTCAATACTGTCGTTGCTATTCCTTCTCTTTTTCTGTCTTTGTATTATCGTGCTCATAATTGCAATTGGTCATCATCTTTATTTAAATGTGTCTTCTTCACTGTCACGTTGCTTAGATTTTTCTGTCTCATCTTTGTTCTTTTTTATCATTTATTTTAACTCGTTCAAATTTTTAATAAAAAACCGCATTACTGAACTGATGAAGAAATAAAAATTTATGATAGTATTTTGTGATGAAGTTAAAAATCGGTGATGGCAGTGGTGGTAGAAGGCTCTTGTGGTGACAACATTAGTATTGGTGGTCGATAATAATAAAGAACTAATAAAGATAAAATTGATATTTGAATTAAATTATTTTGTCTTGTACATAAGTACATTGTTGTAAATACTTTAAAAAATTTGTGTCTATTTATATCTATGTCTTTTGGTATATTTATGTTTGTATCTATGTGATTTGAAGGTACTAACCAAACATAGTCATGTTTATTATTTAATAGCACCCAAATTTTAAAATCAGATATTGACATATAGTGACAAAATATATTTATTTAGTTCTTGTCAAAAAATTAAAGGTAATATATTAGACATGAAAGATGAGGCACATATTATTATTACATAATTGAAGACAAAATTTCACTTTCAATTCTCATCACCAGCAACTTCATAAATAAATACTAGTGTCTTAATAACAGAACAAATTACATATATTCATTTGTATATGTGTCTTTTTGTTCGTATCTTTAGTAATCTAAGGCTTTATTTGGTTATATCTTAGATATAGATATAAACATTGAGACATATATTAAGAAAATACAAACACAAAATACATGTACACATATTTTATATTTGACAAAATAAATATACAAAATATTAAAAAATCCATAATACTATCATTTTCTACTTTCACCACCATCACCACACAAACTTTTAATCCACCATCACCTATTTTTCTCCTTCACTGCCATTCATATAACCAAAAGTAAATTATCTAGATATTAAAAAATTCTAATAATTTCAACAATAAATTCAATAATATTAAAAAAACAACAGAGATGAATAACAAAGAATAATTTAAACTTTGTTTTAGAAAAAAAAAGGAAAATAAAGAAAAAAGCAGAAATAAGGAAGAATGGACAGAGAGCAGAATCAGAGAGAGCAAGAATGACAAACCAAAGAGAAAGAGGGAGAGAGACTGTGGTGAGAGAGAGAGAAAGAGAGAGAGAGAGAGAGAGAGAGAGAGAGAGAGAGAGACGGTGGCGGCAGCGAGGAGAAACAGAAGGTAGCAGATGTGCACAAAGAAAGAGGAGATGCGACGGATCTAAACCAAGGTGGTTCAAAGTGTTAATGTTGCAAGTGTGAGGAGTGCATGAAGTTAGTCCCACATCAAAGAAAATAAAGAAGAGTGAGGAGTTTATAAGATGAGAGACCCATTAACTTAACACCTTAAGGTTTTGAGTTGGATCTGGTGTCTTCTCATCTTATGTTATCTCACTTGATTCCTTCCCGAAATCTCTCCGGTGGTCGAGAGCTCCCTACGATGGCCCCAACAAGTGGTATCAGAGCCGATGGTTAATCGGTCTGGTGGTTTTAAGGGGTATTCAAGGTGAAGTATCGAAAGTCTTCCGGGCAGTGTGTCCCGCGGTGTTTTGCGGCGGTGTGATGGATGAATACTCATGGTGGAGGAGCTAGAAAGAGGGGGAGTTGATGCTTGATGTGGAGACTTACACTTAAGGGAGATATTGTTAATGTTGCAATTGTGAGGAGTATATGAAGTTAGTCTCACATCAAAGGAAGCAAGGAAGAGTGAGGAGTTTATAAAATGAGAGACCCATTAACTTGACGCCTTAAGGTTTTGAGTTGGATGTGGTGTCTTCTCATCTTATGTTCTCTCATTTAGTTCCTCGCCGAAATCACCCCGATTGTCAATAGCTCTCCACGGTCGGTCCAACACGTGGTATCAAAGCCGATGGTTAATTGGTCTATTGGTTTTAAGGGGTATTCAAGGTGAAGCATCGAAATTTTTTCCGGCAAAGGTGGTCTGGGCAGTGTGTTCCACAGTGTGTTTGCAGCAGTGTGATGGACAAATACTCGTGGTGGAGGAGGTAGAAAGAGGGAGAGTTGATGCTTGATGTGGAGCCTAACACTTGAGGGGAAGATTGTTAATGTTACAAGTGTGAGGAGTGCATGAAGTTAGTCCCACATCAAGGAAAGCAAAGAAAAGTGAGGAGTTTATAAGATGAGAGACCCATTAACTTAACACCTTGAAGTTTTGAGCTAGATGTGTTGTCTTCTCATCTTATGTTATCTCACTTGATTCCTTTCCGAAATCTCTTCGGTGGTCGAGAACTCCCCACGGTGGCCCCAGCACAAAGACGACAAATTTGAATGAGTAATAGAGAGTAAGAAGAGAAAGATGAAAAGAGAAGGGCACAGCGGCAACAGCGAAGACAGAGAATGTGGAAAAGAAAATAGGGAGAAAGAAAGAAAGAAGAAGAGGAGGGTAGAGCATTTGAGAAAAGAGAATGAAGAAGGCGAAGGAAAAAAATGGAGTTAGGACTAGGGGTAAGACTAATCTTTTAAAAAATAATCAGGGTTAAAAGAGTAAAATTTTGTGTCTCGTTTATTATTTCTCAGTATCTTATTATTTTTTGAAAGACATCAAATACATATGTTTTTTAAAGGAGGAGGTGCAACGGATCTAGACCAACGTGGTTTAGGGCGACAGATCTGAATGAATAATGGAGAGTGGAAAGAGAAAGATGAAGAGAGAAGGGCGCAACAACAACGGCAGAGACAAAGAAAATAACAAAAAAAAATAGGAAAAATGAAGGAGAGAAGAGGAAGAGAGTAGAGCATCTGAGAAAAGTGAATGAAGAAGAAGAAAAAGTGGAGTTAGTACTAAGGGTAAGACTGGTATTTTAAAAAATAATCAGAAATAAAAGAGTAAAAATTTGTGTCTCATTTATTGTTTCTCAATTTGTTATCGTTGTTGAAAGACACCAAATATATGAATTTTATGTATGTTTAAGGGTCACTGAATCTTTTAAAAATTAGTGTCTCAACAACCAAACAATGTACATATATATACATGTCTATTTCTTTTATAGACACGGATATAAAACAAATACTTACTAAGATAATAAATAAAGAAACACGACAAATCAAATACAAAATATGAAGCTTAATTAATCAACCCAAGCAATTGCCACTTGTATTTCTCTTGGTTGGTTGGATGAGATTATTAACCTATCAATTTTTGTATAATATGTCTAACACATAGGTATAAACACATAGGTATGTATATTGCTCATATTGGTAATTCTTTATTACTTGCTAAAGATTCTAATCGTTTATTTCGTTTATATTCTTTAATTCACTCACCACAATTAACTAAGAATATGATTAGTGTTGGTAAATTTACTGAGGACAATTAGGTATTTTTTTAATTTTATGCTCGACATTGCTATGTCAAATGTGAGAACTTTAAGATGATCCTCTTACAAAGTTTTCAAAATCAAGGGATTTATCAATTTCATAATGTTACTGTCCCCAAATCTGAAAGCAGTAATCAAAAACCTTTGTTATTTTCTATTGTAATTTTGTTAATCTTTTGCATCTAAGATTAGGTCATGCTGCTCACAAAACTGTGCAGTATATTATCATCAACAACTATAATCTTAACAAAGCTAATAAAACTCACAATTCTGGTTCCAATCAAATTATGTGTGAACATTGTACTTGTGCTAAAATACATAAACTTCCCTTTCCCATATCTACTTCTACATTTAATCATTCCTTAGAAATTGTTTATTTAGATATGTGAGGACCATCTCCTTTGATTTTCCATTTAGGCTACAGATACTATGTTATCTTTATAGGTGATTATTCAAAATACACTTGTCTATTTTTGCTGTTAATAAAAGTCAAATTTTCAATGGCTTTAAACAATTTAAATCTTTAATGGAAAATTTAACAAACCACAAATCAAATGCTTTCAATATGATAATAGTAAGGAGTTTACATCTAATGCGTATACTAGTTTTCTTGTTGAATCAAGTATTTCTCATAGAATGTCTTGCCCTTACATCCCCAATCAAAATGGGACAGCAGAAAGAAAGCATAAACACATCACAGAAATGGGTCTAACTATGCTCTCTATTGCCTCTATGCTTCTATTGTACTAAGATGAGGCTTTTTTAACTGTCACTTATTTGATTAATCTATTGCCTTCTAGAGTTTTAGAAAATCAGCCCCCAGAAGAAATTTTCAATACTAAACCAGATTATGAATTTTTAAAAGTCTTTGGAAGTGTTTGTTGCACATACTTAAGACCTTTTAATTCAGTCAAATTTGATTTCAACTCACAACAATGTGTCTTCATGGTTATTCTGCACAGCACAAAGATTATAAATGCCTAACTCCCTCTGGCAAGGTGTATATTAGTCGCAATGTTTATTTTTTATGAAACCAGTTTTCCTTATAACTCTTTATTTCTATCTTAGACTAATGCTGCACCACCTCTTATATCGAAATTCACTCCCATTAACACTACCACTAGTTCTTCTAATTGTGCTTTTTCTACCAATGCTATGCCCAGCTTAATTCCCTTTATTGCAGATACTTCTTCTCATAATATCCACCATTCTATTTTCACTTTACCTGTTAGTAGGGAGCAATACACTTCTTATGGTATGGGTGCTATCTTGGATCCAGTTAGTTCTTTACCTATAACCACTTTCAACAAAATCAAAACCTTTAAAGTAATTCACCTCAAACCCAAATTCCCATTTTTGTCATTGAAATACACTTGTCCTCTATCATAAGGAGTACCTCATCCACTAATACCTATCCCATGAGCACCAGATTTAAGACAGGTGTCTTAAAGCCTACAGATCACATTGCATTTTCTACTACTATTTAAGATACTGATCCCCAAATACTAAAATTGACTACCATAGTATTACAGAAACCAAAATGGTTAGAAGCAATAAAAGATGAATACAAGGCCTTAATTAGAACTAATACTTAGCCTTTAGTTCCATCCTCACTAAACATTAATATTATCGGTAATAGATGGGTATTTGCTATAAAAAAGAATCCTGATGGTGGTATTCAAAGGTTCAAAGCTAGACTTGTGGTAAAGGGGTTCCATTAGTCACATGATTTTGATTTTCAAAAGGTATTCAACCCAGTCATAAGACCAACCACTATAAGATTCATTCTAACTATAACTTTGTCTCAAAACTGGATTTTAAAACAATTTGATTTTAATAATACTTTTTTAAATGGTGATTTGCATCAAGAAATTTACATGCATCAACCTCAAGGCCTTGAACAATGTTCTCCACACCTTATATGCAAATAAAATAAAAATCTCTATGGTCTTAAACAGACACCTAGAGAATAGTTTATGAAATTCAGCTCAATTCTCCATTCTTCTGGTTTCTATAATACTAAGTCTAATACTTCTTTATTCATTAAGAATGGACCAATCTAAATTATTTATTTGTTATGCTATGTTGATGATATTATTATCACTGGAAATGATGTTATTGAGGTTCAATTGGTGATTAACAAATTGCATAATTTGTTCTCACTTAAAGATCTTGGACAATTATATTATTTTTTAGGCATACAAGTGCAATATACTCATTCGAATAACCTACATCTTTCTCAATCTAGATACATAGATAATTTGTTTTATAAAGTTGGGATGAGTTTTGCCACTAGCATGCCAACCCCTACAATCTCCTCCCTTCAACTCCTGTCCACTGGCTCAGAGGAATTTAAAGATCCTTTTCTATTTCGTTCAATAATAGGAGCTTTATAATATGTAACATTGACAAAACCTGAAATATTCTTTGCGGTTTGTAATGTCACCCAATTTATGCATCATCCTTTGCTTTCTCACTGGAAGGCGGTAAAAAAGATATTGTGTTATTTACAAAGCACTGGAACTCATGGCTTAGTATTCAAAAAGTGCAATAATTTTTGCTGTATTAATTTACTGATTCAGATTGAGGCAGCAGACTTAGAGGATAGAAAATCTATCTCATACTTTTGTGTATATCTAGTTACTAATTTGGTCTCTTGGTTTTGTAGAAAATAATCCACAATTAGCAGGTCGTCAACGGAGGCAGAGTTTCGAAGCCTAGTTGCTTACCAAGCTGAGCTCGAGTGGATAAAAAACATGCTCAGCGGTAGATTAAGTTGTGAAAGCCCCCACCATATTCTATGATAACATGTCTACAGTAATGTTGGCAGCAAATTCAATACTCCATAATAAGACTAAGCATTTTAAATAGACATTCAATGTGTGAGAGACAAAATTAATACTAAGGAACTTCATGTTGTGCACATTTCGGGAAGTGAATAAATTATTGACATTCTGACTAAACCGTTGTCAGCGGCCACATTTGATCGGTTGAAATTCATACTCAGAGTGGTGACAACCCTCTCTTGAGTTTGAAGGAGGTGTAGAGGAGAGCAAATATACAAAGATCAAGTATAATTAATAATCATTCTTTAGTCTTGATATATAGTTCAGTTTGACAGCTAGCCAAGCAATAATAGAAGTTTGGGCTTGGGCTCTTAGTTACTAACTATATATATCAAATGTAAAGTGTAAATGGGTGGAGTATCAAAGGAGTACGGATACAATTTATTTTTCATTGTTTGCTTGTTATACTTGTTTTTTGGGTTTCTTTGCATAATTCTTCTCCTCTGTTCACTGAGATCCTTTGTATATGTTCTTAATTCAAAATCACTTCACATACACATAATTTCACAACTTAAATAATAACTTAATTGACAAATCACGTATTATTTAGATTTAGTTGGTCCTTTTATATTACTCTGTTACAATTATCTGTTATTTCTAATTCTACAAAAATTCATATTTTTGTCCCTTATGCCACTTTGAAAGATTATAATTTATATTAACATTTTAATATCAAAAGTCCTAGTAATTATTCTTTAGATGCTAATGAATCAAAAACTGATTTTGTTAAAAGTATAATTGTCATAGATGTCTTAGATTGTAACCATATTTTAAGATTTGATTAGATAGAGTCGGTTATAAATATAACTTAGCTAAGTTAGTTAGAAATTGGGTTCTGAGCTATAAATAACCCCCTTTTTCTGTTCTATGGATACCACAATCATTAATAAAGTCATCTTTTATTCTCCTTATTCTCTTCCCTCTTCTCTCTACTTTAAAACTATAATCCTTATTTTCATAATATGTTATTAGCACAAATTTTATTCTAGACTAAATATGGATATTTTTCATGTTTTACTCAAACTCAACAATGAAAAAGTATGTCTCGTTGACAGTTCTTCAACACATACAATACTTAGAGACAAAAGATATTTTATCTCTCTTATTATAAAAAATATATAAATGTAAGTACGATTGTTAGTAGTGCAAAAATGATTGAAGGCTCCACAAGAGCTACTATATATAGTATTATCTAGAGGAACCAAGTTTTTTTATATATAATCAAGGTTGTAAAAATTGAACCGGTCATTGAACTGATCGAACGACAAGTTTAATGGTTTAATGGTCTAACCGACATTGAATCGGTTTAATTAAATATATAATAAAATTATTAAAAATTTAATATATAATTTTAAATATACAAATTTAATTATTTATAAACTAATAAATTTAAAATTTTATAATTTGATGTAATAACTTGTTCATATTTTATCATTAAAAATTTACAAAATAAAAAATTTCGAATTAACTTCTAAGTTCTATAATCAAGTAATCAACAAGAATACGACAACAAAAATTTAGAATTACAAACTTACACAAAAAACTCACACCATCAGCAATAAAGAATTTGATTCACAAAAATTTCAACAAAAACCTTTCAATCAAGTATTTAACAACAAAAACTCAGAATCCAAAAATAAAAAAACTCAGTATCCAAAATAAAAAAAAATTCAAAAACATAAAAACTAAGCAAAAAAAAGCCAAACTCAAACATCCAAACTAAATTCAAAATCACATAAGTAACAATCCAATTCAGAACACAATCCTAACTCAAAATCTACTACACAAACTCAACTTAGAAGTCAGAATCTTAGAAATTAAAACTAAATAAGCAGTGAGTTACTGAAGACACAACGAGGCAAGAATGATAGTGACAGAGTAAGTTTGGAAGAGGATTAGTTTGCGACCGCGAGGCCCCGAGCAGAGATTCCACAGCGAGGCTCTGTGTAGAAATTCATAGAGGAGAGGACGCACTTGAAGATGATTGAGCAACTGTTATCAACCGAAAAAACAGGGCCGATCAGCAACCATTCAAGACCGAGCAACCATTTGCAATAGCGACACCAAGAGCTTCGACACCTTTGCACAATGTAGAGGAGAAGATGATCGACGAGAAGAGAAACCATTTGCGACGCCAAGAATTCCCAGAGGATAAGATGATCGAACAGAAGAGCAACCCTTTGTCATTGCCGACGGCGCTGGTATCCTCTACTCGCCGAGGACAGAGACGACGAGCTCAGGGCAGTGGTGATGAAATGTGTTTTAGGGTTGGGATTGTGACTATTGTGAGAGAAAAAGGAGGAGGAGCCGAGGGCGATGTTCTGTTGCCTCATTTTTTTTCTTTTTTTAAAAAATAAAAAATGCGCCATTTTGATGGGGGGAAGAGCAAACCGGAATGCCAAAAAATCGATTAAGTTCAATCGGTTTACCGGTTAACTGTCGATTTGACCAATTTTTTAACTAACTTTTTATAGAGCAGTTTTATGTATCAATCGGACTTGCTAGAGGACCAATTTTTGGTTAATCCGGTCAAATCGACTGATCCGGTTTGATTTTCAAAACCTTGTTAATAATGCATTATCAAGTAAGTCTCATAGAATTTTGCTATGTTTTAAAGATATCTGTTAAAATGGATACCATATAGAAACCACAATAGAAGAAAATAATGAACATCTCTATATTACAACTATGATATCAGGTAAAAATGTGTGTTAGAAAAACTACCTGCTCTTTCTTCTGATGGTGTGTACTACGTCACTATTAGCAATGCAGAATCACATGCCACAATAAACTAAAGTTTACAAATATAAATATATTTATAATTTAAAATGACAAGTTAGGACATTCAAGTTCAATCATAATTAAAAAAATCATCGAGAATTTATTTAGTCATCTTCTAAAGGAATATGAAAATTCTTCAATTTAATGAATTCTCATTTGCTACTTGTTCTCAAGAAAAATTAATTACAAGACTATTACAAGTAAAAATTATGATTGAATTACCATATATTCTGGAACGTATTTAAGGTGATATATATGGACTCATTCATCCCCAACATATGAACCGTTTAAATATTTCATATTTTTAATAGATACATTTTTACAATGGTCCTATATTTACAAGATTGCTTACTCAAATAGTTAAATAAAAAACTCAGTTTTCATATTATGTTATAAAAGACAATATACATCTTGATAATGCTGGTGAATTTAAGTCCAAATCATTAATGATTATTGTGTTTCAACTGTAATTATGATAGAAAGCCTGTTGCAAATGTACACACTCAAAATAATCTAGTAAAATCACTGATTAAACGCCTCCAATTAAAAATTAGACCATAACTTATGAGGACTAAATTGTCTGTTTCAGTATGCGAGCATACTATTTTGCATGTTACAATACTTATATGTGTTAGACTAACAAGTTATCTTAAATACTCCCCATTACAACTGGCTTGTAGTCACGAGAAAAATATTTCTCATCTTAAAATATTTGGATGTGTGATTTATATCCTAATTGCTCCACCACATGACACAAAGATGAGACCTAATAAAGATTGGAGATATATCTCACTTTTGAATCTTCATCAATTATAAAATATCTTAAACCCACAACGGGTGATTTATTTAAGGCAAGAAATTACTTAAAATATATTGTTGTCGTCCTATTTATTTTAGATCTTCGCACTAAACAATGTGAGTTAGAAGTACAAAAATTAATTCATATGCAGAATATTGTAAATTAATTGTCAAATGTATAGACCGGGCCAAAGAGAATAACAAAATCTCACATTCCAATTGCAAATACACCAATAAGAATAAATGTCTCAAAAGTACAAGTTATTAGTACAAATGACAATAATTTATGCGTAAAGTATGAAAGACCAATCAATTCTAAAGATAAACATCCTCGAAAAGGAAAGAGATACCTAATCATGATTATAACAATATGAAGGTAAGTATTTAAAAGAGATCTAAAGATATAAATATTGATGAAACCTCTAAAAAGGTTCAAGCACCTAAAAATAAATAGAACTCGATAAGTTATGTTACTACTAAAAAAATATGGGACTGAAAGTATACTGTTATCGACAATATTTTTACTTATAATGTTGTGTTGAACTAATAAAGTAAGATGAGGAATATGAATCGAAATCTGTCAAAGAATGTAGATAAAGGAATTATTAGCTAAAATGAAAAAATGCAATTCAAACTAAATTAACTTTTCTTAAAAAATATTTTTTTTTATCCTATAGTTAAAATACCTAAAGCTGTAAAATCAGTGGCACACAAGTAAGTTTTTTAATGCAAATGAAATGAAAAAAAAAATAAAAAAGATACAAAACATGACT
This sequence comes from Arachis duranensis, assembly GCF_000817695.3. Taxonomy (NCBI): domain Eukaryota; kingdom Viridiplantae; phylum Streptophyta; class Magnoliopsida; order Fabales; family Fabaceae; genus Arachis; species Arachis duranensis. The sequence goes on from NC_029775.3 coordinate 17,900,173, forward strand.
AATAAAATAAGTTGTTTAAAATAGTAAAACAATTATGTTAGACACTAAAAATTAGTTATCAAATTAATTATCATACATATAAAGTATGTATTGAAATTATAAAATATATATTTAAAAATAAGTTAAATAATATATATTTATATACAAATATTTAATAATTAATTTAGTGATTATTTTTTGTATGATATATATTTTTTTATAATAAAAAAGGTGTTAAGATTGGAATTCACAACACAAAATTCAGATTTAGTGTAGCAAGGCTTAGAAAAAATAACAGAAGGTATGAGATAGAGAATTAATTATTATGAATGCAAATTACAGCACTCCCTTTCTTCGAGTCCAGGGAATAGACTCCACCTCTAACAACTGATTCTCTGCCTTCACTCTATTCCCCCCGCTTCTCCTATATCGTATTGCGTCGTAACTAACTCTTTTCCTACATTCCCAGTGTACCCCTAGTGTACTCTTAGTGTACTCTCACCCTCATTTTTCCATATAGTAGTCCTTAGCCCAAACAGGGGCCTTCCTCTCTCTTTCACTTTTAATTGGGCCTTTTTCTATTACTCCTTCATTTGAGACTTCAGAACCTTCACTTGGATTGGGTTGTTGAATTGGGTCTGGATCCGGGTCAGTGCTTGCAACAATTATCCCGTCCCCGACAATGACCTTGTCCTCAAGGTCAAGATCTGAGAATAACTTCTGTAACTCTTCTCTATCTAACCAAGTTGTCTCTTCTCTGGGTGTTCCCTCCCAATCCACCAACACTTGTTCAATTGATTTGCCTTCTCTTATCACCGTGCGTTTCGCAATAATTGCTGAAGGCAGCGGTTGAAAGGTAGCAGGCGCTGTCGCCAGAATAGGGGATGTGGTTGGTGGCTCACCGTGAAACTCCTTCAGCATTAAACATGGAACACCGGGTGGATGGTGCTACCGGCGGGCAGCTCCAACCGGTATGCGAGCTTACCTACTCATCGTTGGACCCGATATGGGCTAAAAAATCGCCGCCCCAGCTTCAGATGTTCACCATGGAACAATGATATTTGCCGGTATGGTTTTAATTTGAGCAAAACCCAGTCTCCTTCCTTAAACTCCCAATCACAACGGTGCTTGTTTGCTTGATTTTTCATGCGAATTCGTACCTGATGCAGGTAAAAATCCAGTTCATCATTGAGAATCTCCCTTGTGCACAAAAACTGATCTACTTCTAGAACTGGGGAAGATCCAGGAATGTAGCCAGGGGGTAAATTCATGGAAAATCCATGTAGAGCCTCGTGAGGGATCATTTGAATGGCCGTGTGAAAAGAACTATTGTAGCAAAACTCCGCCCAAGGTAAAAATGAGGCCCAGAGTTGGGGTCGTGAATGTGTGAAGGCACGAAGATATTGTTCCAATGAGCGGTTAGTAACTTCGGTTTGCCCATCGCTTTGAGGATGATAGGCAGTACTATAGTGCAGCTGTGTACCACTAAATTCGAATAAGCTACGCCAGAACCTGCTGAGAAATAAGGGATAACGATCTGAAACTATGATTGAAGGAAACCCATGAAGTTTAACCACCGAAGCAATAAAAATCTTAGCCACCGAAGAAGCCGTAAACCCAGTACGCAGGGCCTCAAAGTGTGCCGTCTTACTAAAATGATCCACCACCACCATGATTGCGGAATATCTTGATGATTTTGGAAGTTGCACAATAAAATCCATGGAGAGTTCTATCCATGGTACCCTCGGAATAGGTAATGGGTGGAGCAGCCCCTGTGGTTTAGAAGCACTATATTTTTTTGATTGACAAATTGTACATTCTTGAATAAACTTGTGAATATCCCTTCGCAGGCCAGGCCAAAAGAAAGCACTGCCCAATGCTTTAAATGTCTTGAGCTCTCCGATGTGACCCGCCATGGGTGTATTATGGAACTCTTTAAGTAATTGAGACCGCAGACCATCAAAATCAGGAACCCAAACTCTACCCTTGTACACCAACAATCCTTCCTGGAAATGAAAGTCAGGAGGCAGAGTTCCCTCCTTGAATTAACTAATAAGGAGTTGGGTCTCTTGATCCTCTGCGGTGGCATGCAAGAGGGAGGGTAACAACGATGATTGCACCGTTGAGAATGATTGAAAGCTTGTAACCTCAACATCCTCATCCTGTCGCGATAGCGCATCAGCAGCATGATTAGTCTTGCCAGAGCGAAATACTACCTCAAAGTCATATCCTAACAACTTGGTGAGATAAAACTGTTGATCCAGGGTTAACACCACCTGATTCATGAGCTCCCGCAAGCCTTGGTGGTCTGTCTTGATGTAGAATCGGTGCCCCAACAAGTAATGGCACCATTTAGCGACAGCTTGGGTAATGGCATAGAGTTCCCGCACATAAGCCGAAGCCACCCGCAATCTACTATTGAGCTTCTTGCTGAAATATGCGATAGGGTGTCCTTGTTGAGACAACACCGCTCTAATTCCTTGTGATGAGGCATCAGTTTCTACAGTGAAGGGAAGACTAAAATTGGGCAAGGCAAGGACCGGTGTTTGTGTTAAAACCAACTTTAAACGCTCAAAGCGCTTTAGTAGTTCAGTAAGAGGGGTAGCAAGATGCGCATAACTAGCCACAAATCTGCGGTAATACCCGGTTAGACCAAGGAACCCCCGAAGCTGTTTTAAGGTCGTCGGCCTTGGCCATTCCACTATTGCCATAATCTTGGAGGTATCTACCTGGACACCCTCTTTGGTAACCACATGCCCAAGATACTCAACTTGTTCTTGACAAAAAGCACATTTGGAGAATTTGGCCACAAAGTGATGCTGTTGCAACACACTAAGAGCAATTCTGAGGTGAACAAGGTGTTCCTCCCTGGACCTGCTATAAACCAGGATATCATCAAAGAAAACCGCAATGAACTTTCGAAGGTGGGGTTTGAACACTTTGTTCATCGTGGCTTGAAATGTGGAAGGGGCATTGGTAAGGCCGAAAGGCATCACAACAAATTCATAGTGGCCAAGGTGTGTCCAAAATGCTGTTTTGTGAATGTCCTCATCCCGTACTCGAATCTGATGATAACCGGAGCGTAAATCAATTTTGGAAAAATAGGCAGCACCGTATAGCTCATCTAAAATTTCATCAATAGTGGGAATGGGAAACTTATCTTTGATTGTAATGGCATTGAGGGCGCGATAGTCCACACAGAACCGCCAACTACCATCCTTCTTCCGTACTAGCAATACCGGGCTGGAAAAAGCACTATGACTTTCCCTAATCACCCCTGCCTGCATCATCTCATCTACCAGCTTCTCAATCTCCTCCTTTTGAAAATATGGGTACCGATAGGGCCGGACATTCACTGGATTGGTTTCAGGCAGCAAATGAATTTGATGCTCAATTTTCCTTTGTGGAGGTAATTGCTCTAGCTCCTTGAATACTTCTTGATACTCATCTAGTAACAGTTGCACCTCTTCATCTTGTGCACTCAGTTCTGTTGTAGGCATCGATTCAACCACACGCAAATGCAAAAATGAGGCAATTACATCTGCCGACACCATCTTGTTGAGGACTCGGTTCCTTACTGCCCCCGGCTGGAACAACCTCTCCCCCTGCAGCTTGATAGTAATTTCACTCACTTTGAATTCCATGGTCAAGTGCATGTATTTCATCATAACATCACTAAGTTGCATAAGCCATTGTGCCCCTAGAACAACATCTGCACCCTTAATGTCCAGTATGAAAGTCTCCAACCGAAAACCATACCCTTGCATATGCAATGGCACCGCACTGCACTTGGATGCACAACCGATACACTCCCCATTACCCACATACAGATTCAGCTGGTGCACTGGGGTCAGGGGTAAGCACAATTTCTGGGCAGTAGCTGCTTTCATGAAATTGTGAGTGCTGCCGCCATCAACTAGCACCATAACTGGATGACCATCACAAGTCCCGGCAATCTGAATAGTCTCTGGATGATACGCACCCACCATGGCGTTGAAGCTAATCTCCATTACTCCTTCCTCCGGACTGGATTGTGGCGAATTAATGTCCAAATCAAAGCTCTTGTCCTCATCTGTTCTTTCTCGAGTTAACTCCTCTAACTCCTCTCCCCCTACTAACAATAAGTACGTTGATTTGCATTTATGGCCCCTGGAGTATTTTTCATCACAGTAATAACACAACCCCTTATCCCTCCTTTGTTTAATTTCAGCAGTAGAAAGGTGTTTGTGGGTTTGGTTAATTGATGGAAGCATGTTTGAAGACTTCTCTGATGCAGTGTTCATCCCAGTAGCTGATGGGGTGTAGCTGGGAGAGCGTGGAGGTGGAGTGCGATTTGCACCCAGTTGGGCAGGTTGGGAGCTTCCCATGGTTCTACTCCTATGTGGCCTCAAATTCAGGTTGCTGGCTTGAAATTTTTGTTCATGAAGCTTGGCCAGCACCACAGCCTCGACGTACGTGCGGGGTTTAGCCAGCATGAGTTCACACTTCAATGCCTCCAGTAACCCAGCAACAAATAATGAGGTAAGCCATTCTTCACTCAACCCCGTTACTTGATTCGAGAGCTCTTCAAACTGGTGCTGGTAAACTGCCACGGTTGTGACTTGTTTGAGCTCCTTCAAGGCTGCTTTGGGGTCATGAAAGATGCTACGGCCAAATCGAACGCAGAGCGCATCCAAGAAACTCTCCCAAGTGTGATTAATGGAATTGTTCACGCACCAACGATACCATGTATAAGCCGGACCGGTCATGTGGAATGAGAGCATTCGTACCCTCCACGCCTCTGGTACGGCATATACTTCGAAGTATTTTCGAGCCCGAAACGTCCACTCTTCCACCCCCTCTCCGTCAAACATGGGTAACTCTGTTTTCACCCCTTTTGGCCAGCGAGGTTGCTGCCAATCTCCCACAACAGCAGAGAAGTCGCTGGGTGTTCCATACTCTGGAATGGGTTGTTTCAGCTTCAGCGAATCACGCAACATCTTCTCGATGTTCTTGACAGAGGTCTCAACGGAACCGAGCCGCTCTTGGGTACCCCCTATTTGAGCGATCGTCTCAATCTGGCCGCGTTGCAATGCAGCGATCTCGGAGCGATTTTGCTTGCAAACATCCTCGAGCCGTGAAATGGGAGTTCCTGATTCCATTGAATCCTCTCAATGAAAGCACCAAATTGTTAGGATTGGAATTCACAACACAAAATTCAGATTTAGTGTAGCAAGGCTTAGAAAAATAACAGAAGGTATGAGATAGAGAATTGATTATTATGAATGCAAATTACAGCACTCCCTTTCTTCGAGTCCAGGGAACAGACTCCACCTCTAACAACTGATTCTCTGCCTTCACTCTATTCCCCCGCTTCTCCTATATCGTACTGTGTCGTAACTAACTCTTTTCCTACATTCCTAGTGTACCCCTAGTGTACTCTTAGTGTACTCTCACCCTCATTTTCCCATATAGTAGTCCTTAGCCCAAACAGGGGCCTTCCTCTCTCTTCCACTTTTAATTGGGCCTTTTTCTATTACTCCTTCATTTGAGACTTCAGAACCTTCACTTGGATTGGGTTGTTGAATTGGGTCTGGATCTGGGTCAGTGCTTGCAACAAAAGGTGTATCTTTTACTATTACTTAAATTAATAAATCTATTTTTTTATTTAAATAAAAAATTCTTGATTTTTCTCCTCATATATTAAAGCAAATTGTTATCATGGTACAAAGAGTTTAGGTAAAAAATGAAAAATTATTTAAAAAAGTATTATTTTTATTATTCATATTTTTTTTATCTATAATTACAAAGTTCTTCCAATATATAGACCAATAGTATGTAAGAGTATACTCGTTATCGAATAATATCCTAATAAATTACATTGATTTTTTTTCTAATCCTCTTTGATATTTTTCTGATTTTGTTCTCTAATTATGATATTCTAATACTCCCCCTCAAGGTGAGTAGTGGGATCACCAATACTCAACTTGGTGAGAACTTTAGCAAGGACTTGTCTTGAAACTGCTTTAGTAAGAATATCAGCCAACTGATCTTCTGATCTCACAAATGGAAGCTCAATAATGTCATTCTCAATTTTTTCTTTAATAAAGTGTCAATCCACCTCAACATGTTTTGTTTTATCATGTTGTACGGGATTCTCGAAAATGCTGATTGCGACTTTGTTATCATATTTCAACTGGCTTGGCAATTGTGGTGGAAACCCAATCTCAGTCATCAATTTTCTTATCTACAATACTTCAGTTATGTCTTTAACAATCCCTCAAAATTCTGCCTCTGCGCTTGAAAGAGCTACAACTTTCTGCTTCTTGCTTTTCCAAGTTACCAGGTTGCCTCCAACAAGTATAAAGTAACCAGCTGTTGATCTTCTATCATTTGGGTTGCCCGCGCCTAATCTGCATCAGTGTATGCCTCAACCTTCAAATGGCCATTCATTTTGAAAATGATTCCACTTCCTGGAACTCCCTTCAAATATCGAACTATCCTCATGGCAGCTTCCATATGATCTTCTTGTGGCTTATGCATAAACTGACTTACTATTCCCACAGCATAAGCTATGTCAGGTCGAGTATGTGATAAGTAAATTAATTTTTCAACCAGTCGCGGGTACCTTTCCTTATCTGCTAGGGTGACACCTTCTACTATCTTCAACTTGTGATTAACTTGCATGGGCGTATTTATTGGTTTGCAATCCACCATTCCTGTTTCTGTCAGAAGGTCCAAGATGTACTTTCTTTGGGATATAAAGATTCCTTTGATGGATCGTAGAACCTCTATTCCTAAGAAATATTTTAGTCTTCCCAAATCCTTCATTTCGAAGTCTGTAAATAGGTTCCTTCTCAATTTTTCAATTTCTTCAGCATCACTTCCCATTATGATCATATCATCCACATAGAATATTAGGCAAGTGATTAAATCTTCCCGTTTTTTCAAAAAAAGGGTATGATCAGAGTTACTTTGCTTGTACCCAAACCTTTTCATGACATCTGTAAATCTTCCAAACCATGCTCGTGGAGATTGTTTAAGTCTATAAAGAGCCTTCTTTAACCGGCAAACTTCATGTTTTCTAAATTTCATTGAGAAACCTGGAGGAGCTTCCATGTACACTTCTTCTTTCAACTCTCCATGTAAGAAAATATTCTTGACGTCAAATTGATGGAATGGCCAATTTTCATTTGCTGCTATTGAAAACAACACCCTAATAGTATTAATCTTTGCAACCGGTGAAAAAGTTTCAGTGTAGTCGACACCATAGGTTTGTGTATAACCTTTGGCCACCAACCTTGCCTTGTACCGTTCAATAGTGCTATCTGCCTTGTATTTAATGGTGAAAACCCATTTGCACCTGACTGGCTTTTTTCTTGTCGGTAGGATACACTTCTCCCAAGTTTCGTTCTTCTCTAGAGCTTCTATTTCTGTATTCATGGCTTTTCACCATTCAACTTTCTCATTGGCTTCTCAGACAGTTCTTGAAATGTCTTCTGTTAAGAGTCTGACAGAAAAAATCTTTGCAACATCTGCTATTCCTTCTCTAGCCACTCTTATCGGGTATCTTGAGTTACGGGGAACATGCTCTGGTGAGTACGATCAGAAGGCATCCCTCTGTTTCTTCTTAGAGGAAGAATAAAGGTATTGGGTTTTGGTTCTTCATGTTCTAATGCTATATTGTTATTGTTAGTGGCCTCATTAAAAATAGGGAGTAAATTATCAGATTGACAATTACTTACCTCTTGTCTGACATTCTCAAAAGGACTCTCACTGGTTGTATGTACCGAGTTGTTTTCTACGTTGAGTGAAGTATGCTCGGTGGCTCCATCTACTTGCTCTGTTTGAACATTTTCTGGGCAACAAAGGTTATTTAGCCAACTTGGTGGTTCATTATTGTTCTCCGCCTAAATACCATGTTGGCGGCTGAAGTAAAATTCAAATTCTAAAAAATTACAATCCATGGTCACACGAATACGATGAGTGATTGGATTGTAGCACCTATACTCCTTTTGGTGTGTAGCATACCCAACAAAAACACATTTTTCTGCACAAAGATCAAGTTTGGTTCTATTGGATTTAGGAATATGGACAAAGATGGAACATCCAAATACTCGAGGTGGTAAGGTTAGAATAGGCGGGATTGCAGTTTGAGTAGCCAAGACTTGTAAGGGTGTTTTGTGGTGGAGAACTTGGGTAGGTAGGCGATTTAGTAAGTAGGCAGAGATTGCTATAGCTTTAGGCAAAAAAGTTTTTGAAACTTGTGCATCAAAAAGTATGGCTTGGGTCATCTCAAGTAACTTACGATTTTGCTGCTCAGCCACACCATTTTATTGGGGTGTATTTGGGCAGGAAGTTTGATGAATAAGACCATTTTTCATAAAAAAATCGCGCATTGAATGGTTAATAAATTTCCCACCATTATCTCAGCGAAATACTTAGATTTTCTTGTTGAATTGAGTTTGAATCATTTGGTAGAAAGCAAAGAACTTATCAGACACTTCAGATTTGTGTTTTAAAAAACATACCCAAGTCATGCGAGAGAAATCATCCACAAATAACACAAAATATTGAAACTTATTATGGAAAATAGGAGCTGGTCCCCATACATCAGAGTGTATTAGAGAAAAACTGGAATTGACTTTAGTGTTGGTTGGAGGAAAAGAAACTCTGTGATTTTTTTGCACGAATACAAGTTTCACATTTGAGGGGTTCAGTACTACTTGTAGAAAGATTAGGAAATAGTAACTTGAGGTACCCAAATGAAGGATGTCCGAGATGCTTGTGCCATAATCAAAGTTGCCTAGTAACCGTTCCGTGAGCAAACATGGCATGACCTTGGTGTGGTACTTCATCAACGTAGTAAAGGCCTTCTCACTCAGTATCACGCCCAATGATCTCCTTCATAAGAATGTCCTGTAAAAGACAAAAGATAGAGTACATGAGTACCACACAATTTAGTTTCTTTGTTACTTGGCTAACAGACAATAATTTTGATGATAGTGCAGGGACATAGAGGCAATTTTTTAATTTTAATTTTTCTTAAAAAGTAATGGAGCCTCCTCCTTTAACATCAATTAATTTTTCACTAGCTGTTTCAATATGGGCTTTTAAATGTATAGTCAATCTGTTAAAATCATGAAAGTCATGAGTCATAGTATCGTAGCCCCACAATCGAAAATTCATTCATTTATTTTTTTAATTGGATTCTGATTTCGAGTCTCCCCTTTATATTGAGTTGCGGTCTAGGCTGAGTAGTTAGGCCGCTGCTGCCTTGCCATCGTGACTTGCTTCCTCTCTTCTGCCCTTGCCCTTGCCCTGGCCACTGTTGCTGGTGACCTTTGGTGACCTTTGGGATGCTCACAGCGGCGGCTCCCTTACTCTGATTTCTTGATGACTTAGGATTGTTTTTTCACCAATTTGGATAGCCCACAATCTTAAATTAGTTTTCTTTGGTGTGTTTCTTCTTTTTTCTTCTACTAGTTGCTTTTTTATCAGAGTTGTCCATAATGGATAATTATATCTGTTTAATTTAAAACCAATTGACAAATTATCAAAATTGGTTTGTGATGATCGCATGCCAAAACTATTGCATGGCATATTTACAATTTGTAATGTGAATTCGTCAGAATTTTGAATCTCTAGAACCTGCTCTACCATGTTACCATGGTACAAAGAATTTAGAAAAGAAACAAAAAAAATTATTTAAAAAAATATTATTTTTATTATTCATATTTTTTATCTGTAATTACAAAATTTTTTCTATATATAAATCAATAATATGCTAAAAACACTCATTATAAAATAATATCCTAATAAATTATATTAATTTTTTTTAATCTTTTTTGATATTTTTTCTAATTTTATTCCCTAATTATCATATTCTAATCAAAATTAGAAAAGTTACGAGTCAACGAAAAAGAGCATCATAGCCCATGCAAGAACAGAATGGGCTTATAAAGATACACCACACCACGCACATGCATGTGAGATTGCAAGCTAGCTGTAGAATTTCTCTCTTGCTAGCACATTCCGTTTTCCTTTTTCTTTTGTTGTGCAAATACATTGCCATTCATATCTAGTTCAAGAATTTCTCCTTCTCCATAAACTAATTTATGAATAGGGAGGGATAAGGGTCTCTTATCCTTTTTGACCAAATTTATTTCATTTTTGTTAAAATTAATGAAAGAGTCTTATCCTTGGAATCAATTGATTGAGAGAACAAACAAGTTTTGGATAAGGGATAAGAATATAATAATAAATGATATATATAGCATCTTTTTAAATATTATATTAAATATTTTTTTTTAGTGATGCTACATGACGAAATCACTTTAATAATCAATTTCAATTAAGTTAGTTCAATAGTTTAATCGTACTGATAAATATCAGTTAAAGAAAAAGAAAAAAACACATAAAAAATTAGTTAAATTTGATTATAAAAATAATTTATTTACTTAATATTTTTTTTAATAAATAAAGAACATATATATGTGTATCAGTGTATGTTCACTATCTTGTAGCCTTAACTACTAGTAATTACCAAGAATCTCATATAGTAGGGGTGAAAATTGAAAAATTAAGGAATTCAGATAAGTTTTTGAAAAATATTATTTTAACCAATAAAAAATCTGTTTTATTAGTCAATTCAAATAATTTATTCGATACTACTAGAAAGAAAAGACTAGTTTGTTACATAATTAGTTTTTAAAGAACGTTGTACTTTTTCTAAAACTAAATATATAATTATATTAGGTATTAGGATTGCTGAATGTATTTTATATAGTAAATTTAAGATAGTANAAATAGTGTGCAACAAGTTATATAAATAATAAGAAAAATGCTATTTTGTACACTAAAATTTGTTACTAAAATTAGTTATCATCAATGTATTTTTATATAAATACATGTATAGTTTAATTTATTTCAATGTATATTTTGTATTCTAGCATATATTTTATACCAGTGACTAATTTTGGTAGCTAATTTTAGTGTACATGTAGCATGACCCAAATAATAAAAACAATAAACGAGAAAGTCCTTAGAAATTGCTTCTAATTAAACCCTAATCATAATGTTTTTTTTTTAAAGGTAAGAGTAATTTCTCGCATGATTTCTTAATTAAGAAAAAAAAATAAACAGAACCAGTAGGATGCATGGAAGGGGGACATGCATTGGAGGGAGATACCTTGTGATCCAACCAGGTTGCGTTGCTCTCTCTCCAACAATTTGGGTCCAACGCGTATGGCAGTTTGTGTATACATCTTTAGGGCAAAGATTTGGGGGGTATGGGAGATTTTCAAAGTAGATAAGAATATAAGATACAAATGAAAGACTCTTTTTTCTTTTAATTTTCTCATTGAATGTACAAATGCACCACATATATATTTCCTATGTAAAATTTCACCCTTTAATTAGTGGATGTATTCGATAACGATGAGAAATTCTTCCGTACGTACATTATTCATATCATATCTTCTTGTTTACCATCTATTTTTCTGCTAAATTTCCTTTCCTTTGCTATTTTTGGTTTTGTAATTAATTAATCACTATATAAATTGGAATAATACTGTTTTTTCCTCGCAGTATTTTATAATTCTATGAATGGAAAATTAATACGTCGTGGATTTGAGATCAATTTAAAAATTTGTTATTAGTCAATTAATTATTGTATATACAAGATGAAAGTCGAACCAGATAAATAAACTAACCATAAATTAGTTTAACTGGGATAATAATGCCATGTTGTTATAAGTATTCATGAAAAAATATATGCTAGCTTTTTGATAATGAAAAGTATAAGGAACAAATTTTTAAATAGTCAATGTTAGTCTTTATTTATTATAAAATTACTTTTCAATTTTAATTTTTGGAGAACTAAGGTTTATGATTAGAATTTATAGTATGGAATTTAAAATTTAGGGTTTAGAATTTAAAATTTGTAATTTAAATTTTAAATTAAAAAAATATGACTGAAAAAAGTAGTTACTTAATTAAACTCTTAAAAAATATATATAAAAAATTAAAGAAAAAATTGTGAATAAAATAAAAAAGTTGTAAGGATATATATCATTATATAGAAAAAAGTTTAGGAGCCACAATAATTCATCGGTTACTAACTTAAAAATTGGTCAATAATTTAAAATATATATAAAAAATATCCTGAATAAAAAAACATAAAAATATCCAAAATCTAAGTAAAATGAACGTTTGAAAGTCAACGAAACAAAGTATAAAAGCAAATAAGATTCAAAATTTAGAATTTAGAATTTAAAGTTTAAGATTTTAGAATTTAAAATTTAATAAGGATAATGGTAGTTGAAATTGTAAAAAGAAATAAAAATGGATAAAAGAATAATTTCAAAGAAAAATAGTAAGCGATTGAATTTGTTTGTTTAATTTATTAAAAAATTCTCAAGTGTTTTAAAGCAAATCAATGTTTTTGTTGTTGTGAATTAATTTAAATGTTAAAATATCAATAAAATAAAATTCAAAATATTAAATTTTAAATTATAAACTCAAAATGTTAAAATAAAAAGTAACATTAAACTCACAAAATAAATGACAGAAAACAAAAATATTTATTTTTCTCAAACCACATTACTGTGTCACTCTAGGCTTGGCCTACCTTTATTCTCTTATGTGCGGGTCAACAGGTTTAGTCCCAATCAAAGCTCTTCTTATCCATCATATATATGTAGCCAACATTCTCAAATTTGTGGTTGTGACTTGTGAGGGGTAAAGAATGTTAAGAACGAGAGAAGAGCTAGGTGAATGATGCCGGCACCATCAGATTTTCTTGCAGTTTCTGGCCATCCACCTTTCATGGCAATGGCATCAAATTGTAACAGTCACAAAAAGTTTATTATTATTATTATTATTATTAAAGTACAAAATATTAGAAAATCATTACCGTAATTTATTATTTTTGGTCAATAATTAATTAATAATATTTAAAATTATGAGTTAAAAATATATTGTTAATTTGCTAGACTAAACATATTAGACTAATAGTTAAAAGTAGATGAAATCCGATCCGATCCTACTCCTCTAGGAAGTGATAGAAGAATCACATAACGAAAGTTGCATGTAATTTATATATATTTAATTACATATATAGTACATCGAATATATTTAGCACATAATTAAGCTATAAAAATAATGAGTAGGATGTAGAAAGAAAGATTAATTACATCACCACAACCACACACAGTTACACAAATGACATTCAGTCATTCACCAAATCAAAGAGTACCCCACAAACTTCACCAACTGATACACAAATCAATGACACATACAATTACTTTGAAAATATATAGAGAAACAACCCATCATGCATCCCCCACTATGACCATCTAGAAACTTAGCCTGCCCCTCCTGCTCAAACTCCATGCCTGATATGGGTACTTTCTTGGCCATATGTATATGTATAAAATTAAAAATTTTTAAGTTTAAGGATATCATTTACCTGGGAATAAAAAAGATAAATTCTAAATATAAAAGTAGAGTTAATTTTATAATAAAAGAGTTTTACACCTTCAGATTCATGTATTTAAATAATTTTTAAAATAATAAATTAAAAATTTTTTGAAATTCACATAAAATTATGTATATTTTATGAATATATATAACATTTTTTTCAAAAGAAAAATCCAACTTAAGATTAGAATATATACCTCTAAATTAATGAAGCAGTGATTAATAACAAAATTATGTATGTATATATGGGCTACATGTCCCTAACTTCAAAGGAGTTCTTGTTCTTGACGACTATGTCATACATGTGCATGGACTTGAACTTGGTGAAATCCTTAGGCAGAGAAATGAGGTGCACGGTGGACCGCTTGTGGAACTGAAGAAGCTCTGGATCATCATAGTAACGCTCCCATCCCAGCGACCGAAGCTTGCTTTCTAGGGCGGCGTAATTGGTGATTACCTCGTTCGTTGCGCTGTGAACCAGCACCTTGCGCCTTACGCCTGATGCTTGCCGCCCACCACCCTCCACGGCGTCTGCGCCTGGGTTCTCGACGAGCCGGACCACGCCGTTCTTGAAAACCCAGACGCCAGACATTCTTTATTAATGTTAGAGGTGTGTGTTACTGTTATTGTCTTTTTCTTTTAGAGTGCTTGTGTGCGTTGCAAGCTAGAGAGTATGGTGTTACATATATATACACACAAACAGGTAAATGAAATAAATTAAACGATGGGGTTCGAATTTTAGGGTTTCTTTGAGAGAGGGGGGTGTTTGGTTAATTTGTTGAATGTTGTATTTGTATAGTATATCATATAGATTCCAATAGAATGGACTCAATGGGTAGTGATATAGAATGAATTGAAATAATATTTTTTTTATTTTTATTTTTTAAAATTCATGTTGTTACATTGCGTTTATATTTGTTTCTTTTGATTTACCAAGCTATATATATAAATTTTTAGGTATATTCTACTATGTCCTACAAATAATTCTTTGTGATATATATCGTGATTATTGATAAATTATCTTTTAACTAGAGTTTTAAGGTTTGAATGAGATCATTAAATCTAATTGGATATGATCGAAAAAAATTTTAAAAAGAAGAGAGCTACAAAATTGATAAAAAATTATAATATATTAATTAAAAGTGATGGTAACTGATATGTAAAAAGAAGCACTAAAATATTTTATTTTTTTATCTTTAATTGTTATTAAATTATTTTTCAATCATTATTCAGATGATAAAAATTTTAAGATGATAATATTTAATTTGTTTTTGTTATATAGTTATATAAGGTTAAAGGATTGGTTACTTGAAGAAGAGTACCATGGTTAACCTGACTGAATTTAAAAAAAAAATATTAGAAAAAAATCTTAGAAAAGAGACAGTTGAAAAAATAATAAAAGTGCTTGTTAAAATTAGTAATTGAAAGCGTAAGAACAAGTTTAAAATTTTAACCTAATTGATTGAAAATGGTAATTGAATTTGAAAAAAATTAAGATTTTAAAATTAGAGAAGAAGATGTGTATTTAGCGAGAATGATGAAAATGATATTATTATAAAAAAAAATAAAGAAAAAAGAAAAAATAATATAAATCTTAAAATTCTAATAAAAAATAATTTATTAATAATTATTGTATATATTAAAAGGAATAATTTATCTTTCATTTTAGAAAAAGCATGATAGAATTTACCAATTTTTAACACCCAATAATAAAATATTCCTCTCACATAATGTATGCGTTTGTGCATTTCGATTCTCACTTGTACGCATATATTTATGCCAAGTTGGTACATGAATGAATGAAATCATGAATGGTTCAAAGAATAATAATATTTCTCTGATAGATAAATATGAAAATAAAGAAAGAAATTTTAGCCAATCATCTTATATATACTAGCGCTTGATTCTTGCTTAGCTTAATTGTCATGAAATTAAAAAACTGATGGGGTATATAACATATATATATAAGACATGCACTATTAAAAAAAAAGGATGTTGCTAGAGTTTTATATTCCATATATTTGTTCCAACTTAGGGCATCTAAAAATTAGTGCCAGAGAATACTGTGATTTCAGTTTGTAATTGTTTTTGGCAAATGTATTGACAACCAATTTTGATGGGATGTTTTTTGGTGGAGAAAAATATATGTAAAATACAAGATTGGTATCAAAATTTTGTATCAACAAAAATGTTATTTGTATATTAAAATTAGCTATTAAAATTAGTTATAAAATATATGAATAATTTAATTTATTTTTAATATGTATTTATATTTTAACATGTATTTTATATTAATAGTTAATTTTAACGACTGATTTTAGTGTATATGTAGTATAATTCTTATAAAAAATACTCTAATTTCATTTCAGACGGTGGTTGAAGATGTAGAAGATCCCAAATTTGATCAAGAACACAAGATTGAACATATTATGGTTGGAGGCCATTATATATACTAGCGCACGACGTAAAAACAAATTCGTTAGTAATTATTCTTCTGTATAGTGTTTATATTGGAATAGAAGATACATTTTAAAAATATGTAAAATAAATAAATAACACATTTAGATATAGAATAATTAATTTGGTTTTGATTTGTTTTGTGTGCATAATATTTTTTAGTTTAAGATATGTAAATTATTATTGTGCTTAAGAGCTTAGGTCAATTTTAATGGACTAACGGAGTAAAATTATTTACACGATCGTTTAATTATGTGTTTTTTTGGTGATTATTTATGTATTTAATTGGTAATTAATGTAAAATATTGTTATTTTTTAAGTGGTGTTATATAATTGAATACACATATAAAATTACTTTATGCTAACAGTGTATCAAAATTAAATTTTTAAGAATTTACTAAGACTTATCTATGATATTCCTTCTTTTTTAAAATTAAAATAGAAAAAAATATCGTTAATTTCAAAATACATTTATCTTGCATTATTATGTCAAGATTTGGATATTTTAAAATTTAATTTATTTTGATATTTAATTTATTTATATTATAAAACTATTTCTGTTTAAATTTAAACTGATAAAAAAAACACATGATGATGAATATTATATTTTTAACTTATTCTCTCACACAATAACATCTTTGAATATGCTTGAATTTTTTTCTAATAGTATTGATGATTATATTATTTGAATATGAAGAATAAAGAAAAAAGAGACCACTGAATTTATGCAATATTCTTCTCCAATAAATTAGGATATGGTACATCTATCACGCTTTAGTATAAGATTTTTCAATATACATATTGATGTGAGTATAGAGTTATAAGGTGTGACTCAAATTCTTAAGCAAATAATGGAGTTTGTTATGGTATTTAATTTGTCAAAAAAATTAAATAATAAATATTTAATTTGTTAAAACTAATAAATTTTAAACATTTGGTATTTATTAAAAGACAAGTTGGAGAAGAGGCGAGAAGATTGAGGGGAAGAATTAGCATGACTTAGGGCCCCTTCGTGGAGGATACTAGTGTTGATGTGTCAGGTTCGGTTTGTGTCACCGAATATGGTCTATGATCCGAATGCCTGCACGGTCAGAGGAGTTTGGAGCATTAAAAGGGATGAAGAGACTTTTTCTCAAGGAAGGAATGCACTTGCAAACAATCAATCTTAGCGACATGAGCGATTTACAAGTTGCTTGTGCAAGTAAGGTTCTTATTGGCACGTGACCTTTAATTCAAATGATAAATTATGTGTTTTTTACATAAATGTTTGGTAATCAAGTTATTTAGATAAATATGTTTAAAACATCTTTTAAAAATATTTTTTAGTAATTAAAATTTAATACATATAATCGATTAAATTGTGTTATTTTTGTTAAAATTAGATCAAACAAATTAATTTGACCGAAAAATAGTGAATCAAATCTTAAACTGGTCTAAATTAATACTATTTTTTTATAAAAATGACTATAATACTCTTATTATAGAGAATGATTAAAATACTCTTATTATATATATATTAATTTTAAAAATTCTAAATCCTAACCCTATGATAGAAAAATAAAAGACTAAAATTAGGATTCTCAAAATTAATATATATAATATAAGTATTTTAGTCATTTTCTATAATAGGATTTTGTAGTCATTTTCTATAAATGTTATGATTATGATTTAGAGTTTTCAAAATTAATATATATATAGAAGTATTTTAGTTATTTTCTATAATAAGGGTATTATAATAATTTTTTATAAAAAATTAAATTTAGACCGATTCAAGATTTGATTTATCATCTTTTCGATCAAATTAATTTATTTGGCTTAATTTTGACAAGAATAACACGGTTTAATCAATTATATATACTAAATTTTAATTACTATAAAATATCTTTTAAAAAAAGACGTTTTAAACGTCTTTATTTGAGTGGTTTCCAAGAAAATTAGTCAAAAAGAGTCATAATTTACTTAATTTAGCATTCATTAATTGTTACGACAGTTAATAAATACTAAATAAAATAAGTTCTGACTGTTTTTTTTTGTTTTCTTAACATTATCGGTTTTTTAATATGCTATATCTGAGTTCAAAATTTGGTAAAAATCAGATAATAGATATAAATTTTTAAGTATTAAATATGTGAGTGTATAGTATGAGTGAATTTATGATATAAGGGTTATTTTTGGTGAGTTTCTAAAAAAAGATCTTTTTTCGAGTTATTTTTTAAAAAGATCTTATGCATAAGTAAAAGTAATTTTATGTTTGGATATCTCATGCAAAAAGATCTTTTTATCTATCAATTATGTTTGGGTATAACAATATAAAAGTACCTTTTTATTTATTTATTACATGAAAAACATATTTTTTTTAGGAAAAAAGATCTTTTAAAAAAAGATGCAAATTACCGCTTTTTAAAAAAGATGTTTTTTTTCTAGTGCTTTTACTTTTATTACTAAAGATTTGCCAAACACGCTAAAAAATAAAAATTTTCTTTCATTAAAAAAGATCTTTTTTAACAAAATAATAACACCCAAACAAACACATAATACTTAAAATCGAAAATTGTTCAATCTATTTAACCGAGAAAAAAAAAACTTATCGACTTGTTCTAGTAAGATTCTTACTCTTGTTATTTCAGTTTTATTTTTCTATTTCAATTCTGTTATATGTACACATTTCAATTCAAGTAAATTCTGTAATTTTTTCTGCTTAACACTAAGACAAGCATATCCTTAATAGTATGGTGATTCGAAAGTTTAATATTTTAAACACTAAATTTATGTCACAAATCCTTAAACATTAAATTGATATGATAAATTTATATTTTGAGGATTTTCCAAACTCTATATATGATTAAAAAATCTAATTAATTTAATTAGTACAAAAATGTCTCTCCTAACAATATTTTTGAGATTTAATTACTTTTTAATCTTTATATACTTTCATCAAATTTTTAATTAGATCACTATATTTTTTGTTTTTTCAATTGGATTCATATTTTATTTATAATTTTATAATTAGGTCAATTTTATATTAAATATGTTAAAATTAATAGCATATTTTTCTCAAAATACATGTGATTAAATTTTAATTAGATTTTTTATTATGAATACTTTCAATTTGTGAAGAAATATTGAATTAACTCTAACATTTTTTACATTAGAAAAGACTTAATTATAAAAATTAAAAACAATGTAAGGAATTTAATTGAAAAAAAATAAATATAAGAATTTAATTAAAATTTTGATAAATTATAGAGACTAACATAATAATTAAATCTATTTTTAGAAAAGAAACTTAATTACCTACAGGTTAAGAAGTAGAATAATATTAGTGATCATAGTGACATCTCTATTTTAAGGACCTATTTAAAGTTTTTTTTTTCACAGTATTCTCGAGTCAAGCAGACCAAAGATTAATTTGCTGTAGATCGAAGCCCTAGTCAATGAATTATTACATATATAAAGCGAAATTTAAATTCTCGACACTTAATTAAGTGAAACTAATTACTAAATCAATTCAAATTGATTTTATTTAAAGTTTTACTTATTATATATGCATATAACAACATGGGCTTAGAGAGAATAATGCATGGGAAGTGTATAATTTCATTAATTTGGACTTGATTAAGTAGAAATTAAAGGAGAATTAGGGTTGTACAAAAAATAATTAAATTGTGGTTAATCGGTTAAAAAATTATAATCATAATTTGGTTAACCAATTTAATAAAATAATTTTAAAAATTATATCTATATTATTAAAAAGTGGTTAATCAAAATTAAATTTTAAAAACTAATTTTTAATCGGTTAATTAAAACTAAAACCAAATTTTATGCAACTTTTGCGATTAAATTAGTTAACCAATTTTTAATTTTGATTTAAAAAAATTCAATTTTCTATGTAAAAAACGGTTTTTTTATAAAAAAAAAAACGGTTATTAAAAAAAAGGTTATTTTTTAATTTGATTTTTATTTTTATAATTGGTTAAAAACCAATTATTGAATTTTTTAAAAGATTTATAATCAATTTTATCATATAAAACTAATTTAATTAATTAATTAAATTATATTTTTAATTAATTCAAAATAAAATAAGTTTGCTTTTAGATTAACCAAATCATGTTCGGCCTGAAAAGGATGCTTGTGGAACGTGCATTGCATGGTATACAGACAGAGTGAATAATATACTAATGATATGCTCTTTTGAAAATTCTTCCTCCATATAGTTTATAGTGAAGGATATATAGTGCAGGGGACCGAGGGACCAAATTAAGAAAGGAACTTTCCAATTATTATGGTCGATGATAACAAATTTAATGTTAACTTTGATTAACTAATTAATGACTAAATTAGCATGTCCATTTAATTTAAAAAAATGCTAGGTGGCTAAACATATTTTTAATTAAATTTAACTAAGTCACGTAAATACGTAGCACTATAAAAAATGCATTAAATACATTTGAATTTATCGTAGGATTTAATATTGTCCAGTAGTATTAAATTTACTTATAGATTTAGCAACAATTTTGTTGTGAAATCCATCGTGTTAAATATTTATTGGCGGATAACTACCCTTTTCGATGATAAAATCGTCGGTAAATATTTGATGGGAAGAAGAGACTAATAGGCGTCAAATGTAACGTTGGCGATACTGGAGAGAATCTAACGATAGACACGATTAATGAGACGCTGCGTTTTGGTTATCTGCACCGCATTACCGTCGGACTAATTCGCTAGTATATCCAATGATAATGGTGAACTAAATTCGAACTGCAAGCCCTCTTTCTCTTTATTTCGAATTTGCTCTCTCTCTCTCTCTCTCTCTCTCTTTCTTACCCTCCCACTCTTTTTGTAACCATTTTATCTCTCTTCACCGATCCGTTAACTTCATTCTCTCCGGCAGCACCATTTCAGTATTCTGTGATAGTTGCTGCGTGCTACAAACATTTCTGCCACTGATATTGCAAACGCGCCCGTCACTGTTGCAAATATTCTTGCCGTCCCTGTTATTACTATAAATCCTATGCCGTTGCTTCTGCTCTTTTTTTCGGTATTTTTTATTATTATTAATTTGTTCTTAATTTTTTATTAAGTTTTATTAGATCGTTATCTTTTGTGAGGTATCAGATTTCTTTGAGAAGAAAAACACGAAGCAGGTAAAAGAAGGAGAAGAAGGAGAAGAGAGAGTTGGAGAAGAAGGAGAAGAGAAAATTAGAAAGTGTGTTGAAATTTTTTAGAATGATTATTAGGTGATTACACTTGAAGTGATACTGAGTTTGTAATATATAAAGTGTTTTTAATAGAGATTTCTAGAAGAGCTAATTGGCTCTTCTTCTAACAGATTCTGCTGATTTACCTCTAACAAACTCTGCTGATCTGGCAAGTCAGTTCTAACTAACTTCTTTTTGCTGCACGTGCTTTTGTGTGTGCGCAATTCCCTGCTGTTATCAGCAGTTCTGTTACTGGGCTCTCTTCTTTCGTCACAGCTAACATCAACTCTGCTACTTGGATTCCCTTGCTCTCTCTTAACATCAACCCTGCTACTTGAGTTTTCTTGTTCTCTATCAACAATTCTGAGGCGTGGTTTGAATTTATGGAAGGAGGCACTTGACAGTGGTTTTGTAAGGCAATAAGCTATTTGATCATGGGAGGGAATGTGAAGAATGTGAATTTTTTTGCTTGCAACATAGTCTCAGACAAAATGCAAGTTCAGCTCAAAGTGCTTGCTTCGATTGTGAAGAATCGGATTGGCTGTCAGTAGTACAGCACTTTGGCTGTCACAGTAGAGACTGGGTTTAGTGGTACATGTTATTCTCATCTCACTTAATAGATTCTGGACCCAGATAATCTTAGTAAGACATGATGCTACTCCTCGGTATTCACCTTCTGTGGAGCTTCTAGACACCACCGGTTATTTTCTACTTGACCAAGAGACCAGATTTGGTCCAAGATAAACACAAAAGCCACTAGTAGACTTCCTATCATCAACATCACTTCCCCAGTCAGAATCACTAAACCTATAAATTTTGCATTCACTCGACCTTTGAAACCTTAAACCATGCTGGTATGTACCAGCTAGGTACCTGAGTATCCTTTTGACAGCCTTCCAATGACTGTCTAGAGGGTGGTGCATAAATTGAGAGACTTTGTTGACAGCAAATATGATATCAGGTCTTGTGATTATTACGTATTGGAGGCTTCCCACAATGGATTTGTACAATTATAGTTTTGGAAACTCTTCACCATCATGTACAGAGAGCTTTAAGCTTGAAGCCATTGGAGTGGGCATGGGCATTGCATCATGCATACTGGCCTTTGCAAGCAGCTCCTTAATGTATTTAGCCTGGTAGAGAAGTATCTCATTGTCAGTCCTCTTGATGGCTTCGATACCCAAGAAATAGTTCATTTTCCCCAGATCTTTTAAGGAGAAGATTGAATTAAGCTAGATAATTAGGCTGGAAATTTCAGAACCTGAGCTACCAGTGACTAAGACATCATCCACGTAGCAAGAATATAAATTGCTGAGGATTTAGTGAACCGAGTGAAGAGAGAACTATCAAAAATAGTGTTGTTGAATCCGAAGGTGTTGAGAGTGGTCTTGAGCCTGGTGAACCATGCACGAGGTGCCTGTTTTAACCCATACAGAGATCTCTGAAGCTTACACACATGGTGAGGATGAGAGGGAAAGATGAAACCTTTAGGTTGAGTCATATACATTGTTTCCTCAAGATCCCCATTCAGGAACGCATTGTTGAAGTCGAACTACCTGATTTGCCATCCTTTCGCTAATGCCAAGCTGAGCATGACCCTGACAGTAGGAGGGCGCACAACCGGACTAAAAATCTGGTCAAAGTTCATGCCTTCCCTCTGATGAAAACCCTTCGCTACATGCATGGGCTTTGTACTTTTGGATCGTACCATTGTGGTGTTGCTTAATTCTGAAAACCCATTTGCAACTGATAATGGGTGCAGAGTTGGGAGCCGGCTTGGAAACTAGCTGCCACGTTTGGTTTCATTAGAGGCTGCATACTCCTCCTCCATCGCATTCTTCCAAAGAGAATAAGTGAGGGCTGGTGCACGAAATTGTAAATCACACTTTTCACAATTCGTACCACTAACCAGCAAGTGCACTGGGTCGTCCAAGTAATATCTTACGTGAGTAAGGGTCGATCCCACGGAGATTGTTGGCTTGAAGCAAGCTATGGTTATCTTGTAAGTCTTAGTCAGGATATCAATTATAATTATCAGTTGACTTGCAAATGAACAAGAGAGCATGGATTAAATAATACTTGTTATGCAGTAATAGAGAATATGTTGGAGTTTTGGAGATGCTTTGTTTTCTGAATCTCTGCTTTCCCCTATCTTCTTCTTCACGCACGCAAGGTTCCTCCTATAGCAAGCTGTGTGTTGGTGGATCACCATTGTCAATGGCTACCATCCGTCGTCTCAGTGAAAATGGTCCAGGTGCGCTGTCACCGCACGACTAATCATCTGTTGGTTCTCACTCATGCTGGAATAGGATCCATTGATCCTTTTGCGTCTGTCACTACGCCCAACCCTTGTGAGTTTGAAGCTCGTCACAGTCATTCAATCCCTGAATCCTACTCGGAATACCACAGACAAGGTTTAGACTTTTCGGATTCTCAAGAATGCTGCTAATGGATTCTAGCTTATACCACAAAGACCCTGATTAAGGAATCCAAGAGATACTCATTCAATCTAATGTAGAACGGAGGTGGTTGTCAGGCACACGTTCATAGGTTGAGAATGGTGATGAGTGTCACGGATCATCACATTCATCATATTGAAATGCGAATGAATATCTTAGATAGAAACAAGCGTGTTTGAATAGAAAACAGAAATAATTGCATTAATCCATCGAGACACAGCAAAGCTCCTCACCTCCAACAATGGAGTTTAGAGACTCATGCCTTCAGAAATACAAAGTTCAGATCTAAAATGTCATGAGGTACAAAATAAATCTCTAAAAGTTGTTTAAATACTAAACTAGTAACCTACGTTTACAAAAAATGAGTAAATTGAGATAGATAGTGCAGAAATCCACTTCTGGGGCTCACTTGGTGTGTGATGGGACTGAGACTTGAGCTTTTCACATGTATGGGCTGTTTCTAGAGTCAAACGTCAGGTTGTAACCTGTTTTGGGCGTTTAACTCCACATTGCAACCTGTTTCTGGCATTTAACGCCAGAATGGAACATGGAACTTGCATTAAACGCCAGTTTACGTCGTTTATCTTCGAGAAAAGTATAGACTATTATATATTGCTGGAAAGCCCTGGATGTCTAATTTCCAACCCAATTAAGAGCGTGCCAATTGGATTTCTGTAGCTCAAAAAAATCCATTCCAAGTTCAGGAAGGTCAGAATCCAACAGCATCAGCAGTCCTTTTTTAGCCTGAATAAGATTTTTGCTTAGCTCCCTCAATTTCAACCAGAAAATATCTGAAATCACAGAAAAACACACAAACTCATAGTAAAGTCCGGAAATATGAATTTTGCCTAAAAACTAATAAAAATATACTAAAAACTAACTAAGACATACTAAAAACCTCATGAAATTACCCCCAAAAAGCGTATAAAATATCCGCTCATCACAACACCAAACTTAAAATGTTGCTTGTCCCCAAGCAACTAGATAAATAAAATAGGATAAAAAGTAATCAAGAAGCAATAATATCTCAGAGTTTTAAGTGATGCTCAGATTCTAATTATATGAGCGGGACTAGTAGCTTTTTGCTTCCAAACAGTTTTGGCATCTCACTTTATCCTTTGAATTTCAGAATGATTGGCATCCATAGGAACTTAGAATTCAGATAGTATTATTGATTCTCCTAGTTTAGTATGTTGATTCTTGAACACAACTACTTTATGAGTCTTGGCCGTGGTCCTAAGCACTTTGTTTTCCAGTATTACCATCGGATATATAAATGCCACAGACACATAAATGGGTGAACCTTTTCAGATTGTGACTTAGCTTTACTAAAGTCCCCAATTAGAGGTGTTCAGAGTTCTTAAGCACACTCTTTTGCTTTGGATCATGACTTTAACCACTCAGTTTCAAGCTTTTTACCTAGACCTTCTTGACACAAGCACATGGTTAGGGACAGCTTGATTTAGCCGCTTAGGCCAGGATTTTATTCCTTTAGGTCCTCCTTTCCATTGATGCTCAAAGCCTTGGATCCTTTTTGCCCTTGCCTTTTGGTTTAAAGGGCTATTGGCTTTTTCTGCTGCTCCTTTTTTTTTCACTGCTTTTTTTTGCTTCAAGAATCAATTTCATGATTTTTCAGATCATCAATAACATTTCTCTTGTTCATCATTCTTTCAAGAGCCAACAATTTTAACATTCATAAAATTCAATATCAAAATATGTACTGTTCAGGCATTCATTCAGAAGACAAAAAGTATTGCCACCACATATAAATAATTAGAATTTTCCTTATTAAAAACTCGAAAAAATATTGCCTCCTTATTCTAAAAATCTGCTATTTTATTCATGTTTGATGATGATGAGAAAAATAAATTATAGCTTAATTGGAGATAAAATCAAAATAGAGATACTAATTACTACTACTCATATTTAACTTCTAAGATAAATTCCTAATAAGAACAATTATCACAGAGTTAAGGCTAAGATTAGGACTCAACAACCTTTATTTTGGGAGGTGGATGCTCCTTTAATCTGTGGGGTGCTTGGCCCTTCAAGAGATAGCTTCTGACGCTTCAGTTCCTTCAGTTTACGCCCTTGCTCTTCTTGTTCCCCAAGCAGTTTGCAAAGCATGCTATTTTGATTTTTCTATTCTTCATTTAGTTGGTCCATAGCTTCTTGCAACTTGGTAACAGATGCTTCAAGACGCTCCTAGTATTCAATTTGAGGGATTTCTGGGAGGAACTCATGTGCTTTCCTCTTGATGGGGTCATCCTGCACTTGTTGTCCTTCCATTGACTTTTTGGTGATTGGTTGCTCAACTAAGATATACTCATTTACTCCCATCTTTACCCCAACATCTTTACATAGCATAGAGATTAAGCTTGGATAAGCCAATTTGGCATCTTTGGAGTTCTTGTTTGCAATGGTGTAAAGTTCACAAAAGATCAGCTGATGAACTTCCACTTCTTTTCCCAACATAATGCAATGGATCATTACTGCTCTTTTGATGGTGACTTCAGAGCGGTTGCTAGTGGGCAGTATAGAACACCTAATGAAGTCCAGCCAGCCTCTGGCGACTGGTTTGAGATCTCCTCTCTTGAGTTGGTTTGGGACACCCTTTGTGTTGGTTGTTCACTTGGTTCTAGGGAGGCATATGTCCTCTAGAATTTCATCCAAGCCCTTATTTGTTCTCATCATTCTTCTATTAAAGGAGTCTGGGTCATCTTTCAGTTGAGGCAGCTTGAAGATCTCTCTTATTTTGTCAAGGTGGAGGTGAACAATCTTTCCTCTGACCAGAGTTCGATAGTCATAGAAGGCGGTTCCAGCTATTCTCTGCCTGTCTGTTTGCCACAGATTAGAGTAGAATTCCTGAACCATGTTTCTTCCCACCTTTGTTTCAGGATTAGCTAGGATTTCCCAGCTCCTGTTTCGAATTTACTCTTGGATCTTTGGATATTCGCCTTCTTTCAGATCGAATTTAACTTTCAGGATCACTGACCTTAGACCCATTATTTTGTAGTAATGGTCTGAGTGTTCTTTGGTTAAGAACTTCCCTTGATTCCAAAGTGGTTTTGGAATATTCTCTTTCTTGCCTCTTGGAGTGGTTTGTTTTCCCTTAGGAGCCATGATCTTAGTTGGTAATGGTTTTGTGATCACGGATAAACACACCAAACTTAGAGGTTTGTATTGGATGAAATTGTGATTCATACTTAAATTGTTGTTCGAAATTGATTCCCAGGTAATGGCCCAAAAACTTGGTGCTCAATACCATGGTCTAAACATATTTTCACAACTTCGCTCAACTAACCAGCAAGTGTACTGGGTCGTCCAAGTAATAAACCTTACGTGAGTAAGGGTCGATCCCACAGAGATTGTTGGTATGAAGTAAGCTATGGTCATCTTGTAAATCTTAGTCAGGCGGATAATAAATGGTGATAGAGTTTTCGAATAATAATAATAAATAAACAGAAAATAAAGATAGAAATACTTATGTAGATCATCGATGGAAATTTCAGATAGGCGTATGAAGATGCTGTGCTCCTTTTGAATCTCTGCTTTACTACTGCCTTCATCCAATCCTTCTTACTCCTTTCCATGGCAAGCTGTATATAGGGCATCACCGTTGTCAATGGCTACATCCCATCCTCTCAGTGAAAAAGGTCCAAATGCTCTGTCTTGGCACGGCTAATCATCTGTCAGTTCTCGATCATGTCGGAATAGAATCCCTTGATTCTTTTGCGTTTGTCATCACGCCCAACAATCGCGAGTTTGAAACTCGTCACAGTCATTCAATCCCGGAATCCTACTTGGAATACCACATATAAGGTTTAGACTTTCCGGATTCTTATGAATGCCGCCATCAATTCTAGCTTATACCATGAAGACTTTGATCTCACGGAATGGAAGGCTCGGTTGTCAGGCGAGGGCAACCATGCGTCGTGCATCAGGAATCCAAGAGATACACACTCTAGCTTTCGCGTGTAGAACGGAAGTGGTTGTCAGGCACGCGTTCATAAGGACGGATGATGATGAGTGTCACGGATCATCACATCCATCAGGTTGAAGTATGAATGGTATCTTAGAACAAGAATAAATCAAATTGAATAGAAAATAGTAGTAACTGCATTAAAACTTGAGGTACAGCAGAGCTCCACACCCTTAATCTATGGTGTGTAGAGACTCCACCGTTAAAAATACATAAGTGAAGGTCCAGGCAGGGCCGAAAGGCCAGCCCCCAAAATATGATATGAATTCAAAAATAGGGAGAATGATCTATGGTTAAAAGACCGAATGGTCAAAGACACTGAATACAATAGTAAAAAGTCCTATTTATACTAGACTAGCTACTAGGGTTTACAGAAGTAAGTAATTGATGCAGAAATCCACTTCCGGGGCCCACTTGGTGTGTTCTTGGGCTGAGCTTGAACTTTACACGAGCTGAGGCTTATTTTGGAGTTGAACGCCAAGTTGTAACGTGTTTTTGGCGTTCAACTCTGGTTCGTGACGTGTTTCTGACGTTTGACTCTAGAATGCATCATGGAACTGGCGTTGAGCGCCAGTTTACGTCGTCTAATCACGAATAAAGTACAAACTATTATACATTGCTAGAAAGCTCTAAATGTCTACTTTTGAACACCGTTGAGAGCGCGCCATTTGGAGTTCTGTAGCTCCAGAAAATCCATTTCGAGTGCAGGGAGGTCAGAATCCAACAGCATCAACAGTCCTTTGTCAGCCTTTTATCAGAGTTTTGCTCAGGTCCCTCAATTTCAGCCAGAAATTACCTGAAATCACAGAAAAACACACAAACTCATAGTAAAGTCCAGAAATGTAAATTTAGCATAAAAACTAATGAAAAATCCCTAAAAATAGCTAGATTATACTAAAAACTATCTAAAAACAATGCCAAAAAGCGTATAAATTATCTGCTCATCACAACACCAAACTTAAATTGTTGCTTGTCCCCAAGCAACTGAAAATCAATTAGGATAAAAAGAAGAGAATATACTATAAATCCCAAAATATCAATGAATATTAATTCTAATTAGATGAGCGGGACTTGTAGCTTTTTGCTTCTCAACAGTTTTGGCATCTCACTTTCTCCTTTGAAGTTTAGAATGATTGGTATCTATAGGAACTTAGATTTCAGATAGTGTTATTGATTCTCCTAGTTAAGTATGTTGATTCTTGAACACAGCTACTTTTATGAGTCTTGGCCGTGGCCCTAAGCACTTTGTTTTCCAGTATTACCACCAGATACATAAATGCGACAGACATATAGCTGGGTGAACCTTTTCAGATTGTGACTCAGCTTTGCTAAAGTCCCCAGTTAGAGGTGTCCAGAGCTCTTAAGCATACTCTTTTTTACTTTGGATCATGACTTTAATCACTCAGTCTCAAGCTTTTCACTTGGACCTGCATGCCACAAGCACATGGTTAGGGACAGCTTGATTTAGCTGCTTAGGCCTAGATTTTATTTCCTTGGACCCTCCTATCCATTGATGCTCAAAGCCTTGGATCCTTTTTACCCTTGCCTTTTGGTTTTAAGGGCTATTGGCTTTTTCTGCTTGCTTTTTCTTTTTAATTTCTAAATTTTTTTTGCCATTTTTTTCGCAAGCTTTTGCTATTCACTGCTTTTTCTTGCTTCAAGAATCAATTTCATGATTTTTCAGATTATCAATAACATTTCTCTTTGTTCATCATTCTTTCAAGAGCCAATATTTTTAACATTCATAAACAACAAGATAAAAAATATGCACTATTCAAGCATTCATTCAGAAAATAAAAAGTATTGTCACCACATCAATATAATTAAACTAATTTCAAGGATAAATTTGAAATTCATGTACTTCTTGTTCTTTTGAATTAGGAATATTTTTCATTTAAGAAATGTGAAGGATTCATGGAACTATTCATAGCCTTAAGACATAGTTACTAAATACTAATGATCATGTAATAAAGACACAAAACATAAACAAACATATAGCATAAAAATTGAAAAACAGAGAGATAAGAACAAGGAAGTTAAGGAATGAGTCCACCTTAGTGAGGGTGGCGCCTTTTGAAGGACCAATGGTGCTTTTTGAGCTCCTTTATGTCTCTTCCTTGCCTCTGTTGCATGATCCCTAGTGATTTTGGTGCTCCTATCCTTAGTTGCTCCCAATAGTTGTGGAGGAAAATGTATCCCCTGAGGTATCTTAAGGATTTCTTGATGAGAAAATTCCTCATGCTCTCTTGATGTGCAGTCAAATGCTCTATTACTGAGCTATGGATCCTTGAGATGAATCTCTCCATCTCCCATGATTCAGAGGTGTAAGCAATTGTCTTTCCTTTTCTCTTCTCTTTTTTTTGAGGTTTCTCTGGCGTTAGGTGCCATCAATGGTTATGGAAAAGCAAAAAAGCTATGCTTTTACCACACCAAACTTAGAATATTGCTCGCCCTCGAGCAAGAGAAGAAAGAAAAGAAGAAGAAGAAGAGAAAATATGGAGGAGAGGGAGAGATGTGTATGTTCGGCCATATGGGTAGGATTGGGAGGGGAAGAGATGGATAGATGTGAGTGGTGAAGGGTTTTTAGGGAAGAGTGTTTATGGGGAAGAGAGTTTATGGGGAAGAGAGGATGAATGTGAAGAAGAGGAGAGAAGGTGAGTTGAGGTAGGTGGGGATCCTGTGGGGTCCACAGATCTTGGGATGATCCTGTGGGGTCCATAGATCCTGAGGTGTCAAGGATTTACATCCCTGCACCAATTAGGCATGTAAAATGCCTTTGCATACAATTATGGCATTTAAACGCCGAAGTGATGCTTATATTGGGCGTTCAACGCCTAATTGCAGCATGTATCTGGCGTTGAACGCCGGTTCTATGCTTGTTTCTGGCGTTCAGCGCCAGCTCTCCTCAGGGTATATTCCTGGCGTTCAAACGCCAGGATACTACTTGTTTCTGGCGTTCAACGTCAGATCCATGCTTTGTTCTGGTGTTGAACGCCAGCCAGATGCTCCTTACTGGCGTTTGAACGCCAGTAAGTTCTTTCTCCAGGGTGTGATTTTTCTTCTGCGGTTTTTGATTCTGTTTTTAATTTTAGTATTTTTTTCGTGACTTCACATGATCATGAACCTAATAAAACATTAAAGAACAATAAAAGAAAAATAAAATTAGATAAATAAAAATTGGGTTACCTCCCAATAAGCACTTCTTTAATGTCAATAGCTTGACAGTGGGCTCTCATGGAGCCACACAGGTAATCAGGTCAATGTTGTAGACTCCAAACACCAAACTTAGAGTTTGGATGTGGGGATTCAACACCAAACTTAGAGTTTGGCTGAGGCCTCTCAACACTAAACTTAGAGTTTGATTGTGGGGGCTTTGTTTGACTCTGTACTGAGAGAAGCTTTTCATGCTTCCTCTCTATTGTTAAAGAAGAAGATCCTTGAGTCTTAAACACAAAGTAGTCCCCATTCAATTGAAGGACTAATTCTCCTCTGTTAACATCTATCACAGCTCCTGCTGTGGCTAGGAAAGGTCTTTCAAGGATGATGCATTCATCCTCCTCCTTCCTAGTGTCTAAGATTATGAAATCAGCAGGGATGTAAAGGCCTTAAACCTTTATCAATACGTCCTCTACCAATCCATAACCTTGTCTTACTGACTTGTCTACCATTTGCAATGAAAATATGGCAGGATGTACCTCAATGATCCCCAGCTTCTCCATTACAGAGAGTGGCATAAGATTTATGCCTGACCCCAGGTCACACAGAGCTTTTTCAAAGATCATGGTGCCTATGGTGCAGGGTATTACGAATTTACCAGGATCTTATTTCTTTTGAGGTAAAGTTTGCTGAACCCATGTATCTAGTTTACCGATGAGCAAGGGAGGTTCACCTTCCTAAGTCTCATTACCAAACAACTTGGCATTCAGCTTCATGATAGCTCTTAGATATTGAGCAACTTGCTCTCTAGTTACATCTTTATCCTCTTTAGAGGAAGAATAGTCTTCAGAGCTCATGAATGGCAGAAGGAGGTTTAATGGAATCTCTATGGTCTCTATATGAGCCTCAGATTCCTTTAGGTCCTCAATAGGGAACTCCTTCTTGCTTGAGAGACGTCCCATGAGGTCTTCCTCATTGGGATTCACGTCCTCTTCTTCCTCCTTAGGTTCGGCCATTTTGATTATGTCAATGGCCTTGCACTCTCTTTTTGGATTCTCTTCAGTATTGCTTGGGAGAGTACTAGGAGGAGTTTCAGTTACTTTCTTACTCAGCTGGCCCACTTGTGCCTCCAAGTTTCTGATGGAGGACCTTGTCTCACTTATGAAACTTAAAGTGGCCTTAGACAGATCATAGACTAAATTTGCTAAGTTAGAGGTGCTCTGTTCAGAATTCTCTGTCTGTTGCTAAGAAGATGATGGATAAAGCTTGATATTGCTGAGCCTATTTCTTCCACCATTATTAAAGCCTTGTTAAGGCTTTTGTTGATCCTTCCATGAGAAATTTGGATGATTTCTCCATGATGAATTATAGGTGTTTTCATAAGGTTCACCCATATAATTTACCTCTGCTATTGCAGGGTTCTCAGGATTATAAGCTTCTTCTTCAGAAGATGCCTCTTTAGTACTGTTGGAAGCATTTTGCCATCCATTCAGACTTTGAGAAATCATGTTGACTTGCTGAGTCAACATTTTGTTCTGAGCCAATATGGCATTCAGAGCATCGATTTCAAGAACTCCCTTCCTTTGAGGCGTCCCATTATTCACGGAATTCCTCTTAGAAGTGTACATTAACTGGTTATTTGCAACCATGTCAATAAGTTCTTGAGCTTCTGCAGGCGTTTTCTTTAGGTGAATGGATTTACCTGCAGAAAGGTCCAGTGACATCTTAGAGAACTCAGATAGACCATAATAGAATTTATCTATCATGGTCCATTCTGAAAACATGTCAGAAGGACATCTTTTGGTCATCTGCTTGTATCTTTCCCAAGCTTCATAGAGGGATTCACCATCTTTTTATTTGAAGGTCTGAACATCCGCTCTAAGCTTGCTCAGCTTTTGAGGAGGAAAGAACTTAGCCAAGAAGGCCGTGACCAGCTTATCCCAAGAGTCCAGGCTATCTTTAGGTTGAGAGTCTAACCATGTTCTAGCTCTGTCTCTTACAGCAAAAGGGAAAAGCATGAGCCTGTAGACTTCAGGATCTACTCCATTAGTCTTAACAGTCTCACAGATCTGAAGAACTCAGTTAAGAACTGGTAGGAATCTTCTGATGGAAGTCCATGAAACTTGCAGTTCTGTTGCATTAGAGCAACTAATTGAGGTTTCAGCTCAAAATTGTTTGCTCCAATGGTAGGAATTTAGATGCTTCTTCCATCAAACTTGGAAGTAGGTGTAGTATAATCACCAAGCATCCTCCTTGCATTATTGTTGTTGGGTTCGGCTGCCATCTCCTTTTCTTGTTCGAAAATTTCAGCAAGGTTGTCTCTGGATTGTTGTAATTTAGCTTCTCTTAGTTTTCTCTTCAGAGTCCTTTCAGGTTCTGGATCAGCTTCAACAAGAATGCCTTTTTCCTTGTTCCTACTCATATGAAGGAGAAGAGAACAGAAAAAGAAGAGAAATCCTCTATGTCACAGTAAAGAGGTTCCTTATTGTTAGTAGAAGAAGAAAGGGAATAAGAGTGAAGAAGAATGAATAATCCAAACACAAGGGTGAGGATAGGGGCATTGATTTGAGATGAAGAGAAGTGTTAGTAAATGAATGAATAAATAGAATAAGATGAGAGAGAAGTTTTTTGAAAATAATTTTTTGAAAAGGAGTTAATGATTTTTGAAATTTAAGATAAGAAATAAAATTGAAATTAAAATTTAAAACAATTAATTAATTAAAAAGAATTTTTTTTTTGAAAAAGAGGGAAGTATTTTCGAAAATTAGAGAGAGAAAAGTTGTTAGGTGATTTTGAAAAATATAAGAAATAAACAAAAAGTCAAATAGTTAGTTGAAAAAGATTTGAAAGTCAAATTTGAAAAGA
Source organism: Arachis duranensis (assembly GCF_000817695.3). Taxonomy (NCBI): domain Eukaryota; kingdom Viridiplantae; phylum Streptophyta; class Magnoliopsida; order Fabales; family Fabaceae; genus Arachis; species Arachis duranensis. Next base: position 17,933,730 of record NC_029775.3, read on the forward strand.
TAAGAAGATAAGAAGATATTTTGAAATCAAATTTTTGAAAAAGATAAAATTTTGAAAAAGATATGATAAAAAGATATGGTTGAAAAAGATTAAATTTTTTTAAAAATTAAAATTAATTACTTGACTAACAAGAAACTAAAAGATATGATTCTAGAATTTAAAGATTGAACCTTTCTTAACAAGAAAGTAACAAACTTCAAATTTTTGAACCAATCACATTACTTGTTAGTTAAGTTTCAAAAATTTTGAAATAAAATTAAGAAAAGATTTTGAAAATAATTTTTGAAATTTTCGAAAATCATAAAAGAAAAATGAAAAAGATTTGAAAGTTGAAAAAGATTTTGAAAAGATAAGCTTTTTAAAATTGAAAGTTTGACTTGACTTACAAGAAATAACTAATTTTAAAATTTTTTTTGACTAAGTCAACCCAAATTTTTGAAATTTTGAGAGAAAAAAGGAAAATATATTTTTTTGATTTTTAAATTTTTTAATTATGAGAGAGAAAAACATAAAAAATGACTCACAACATGAAAATTATGAATCAAAACACATGATGCATACAAGAACACTATGAATGTTAAGATGAACACCAAGAACACTTTGAAGATCATGATGAACATCAAGAATATATTTTTGAAAAATCTTTGATGAAAAGAAAGCATGCAAGATACCAAACTTAGAAATCTTTAATACTTAGACACTATGAATGCAAAAATGCACATGAAAAACATCATACAACACGAAACAAGAAAATTTAAAGATTAAACAAGAAGACTTACCAAGAACAACTTGAAGATCATGAAGAACAGTATGAATGCATGAATTTTCGAAAAATGCAAGAACAATATGAATATGCAATTGACACCAAACTTATAAATTGACTCAAGACTCAAACAAGAAACACAAAAATATTTTTTATTTTTATAATTTTATTATTTTTTGGATTTTATTTTATATTTTTCAAAAAACGTATAGGAAAAGAAAAATAAGAAATTCAAAATTTTTAAGAAGAATTCCAGGAATCTTTCAATGTTAGCCTAAAGCTCCAATCCAAGGGTTGGACATGGCTTAATAGCCAGCCAGCTTTAGGATATAAATCAGTCATACAACAGCTGATATTTCAATTAACTTGCCTCTATGCTGATGGTTGGAAGCCTCAATCCAAAAGAATTTGGATATGGCTTTACAGCTAGCCAGGCTTCAACATGGTTCATGAAACACTAGATATCATTCTTAAAAATTTAGAATAATTTTCGAAAACAGATGAGAAATACTTTTTTTTTTGAAAATTTTTTTGAAAATAAAACAAAAAGAAAATTACCTAATCTGAGCAACAAGATGAACCGTCAGTTGTCCAAACTCAACAATCCCCAGTAACGACGCCAAAAACTTGGTGGACGAAATTATGATTCATACTTAAATTGTTGTTCGAAATTGATTCCCAGGTAATGGCCCCAAAACTTGGTGCTCAATACTATGGTCTAAACATATTTTCACAACTTCGCTCAACTAACCAGCAAGTGTACTGGGTCGTCCAAGTAATAAACCTTATGTGAGTAAGGGTCGATCCCACAGAGATTGTTGGTATGAAGCAAGCTATGGTCATCTTGTAAATCTCAGTCAGGCAGATAATAAATGGTGATAGAGTTTTCGAATAATAATAATAGATAAACAGAAAATAAAGATAGAAATACTTATGAGATCATCGATGGGAATTTCAGATAGGCGTATGAAGATGCTGTGCTCCTTTTGAATCTCTGCTTTCCTACTGCCTTCATCCAATCCTTCTTACTCCTTTCCATGGCAAGCTGTATGTAGGGCATCACCGTTGTCAATGGCTACATCCCATCTTCTCAGTGAAAAAGGTCCAAATGCTCTGTCACGACACGGCTAATCATCTGTCGGTTCTCGATCATGTCGGAATAGAATCCCTTGATTCTTTTGTGTTTGTCATCACGCCCAACAATCGCGAGTTTGAAGCTTGTCACAGTCATTCAATCCTAAAATCCTACTCGGAATACCACAGACAAGGTTTAGACTTTTCGGATTCTCATGAATGCCGCCATCAATTCTAGTTTATACCACGAAGACTCTTATCTCACGGAATGGAAGGCTCGGTTGTTAGGCGAGGGCAACCATGCGTCGTGCATAAGGAATCCAAGAGATACACACTCTAGCTTTCGCTTGTAGAACGGAAGTGGTTGTCAGGCACACGTTCAAAGGGACGGATGATGATGAGTGTCATAGATCATCACATCCATCAGGTTGAAGTACAAATGGTATCTTAGAACAGGAATAAATCGAATTGAATAGAAAATATTAGTAATTGCATTAAAACTTGAGGTACAGCAGAGCTCCACACCCTTAATCTATGGTGTGTAAAGACTCCACCGTTGAAAATACATAAGTGAAGGTCCAGGCATGGCCAAAAGGCCAGCCCCCAAAATATGATATGAATTCGAAAATAGGGAGAAGGACCTATGGTCAAAAGATCGAATGGTCAAAGACACTGAATACAATAGTAAAAAGTCCTATTTATACTAGACTAGCTACTAGGGTTTACAGAAGTAAGTAATTGATGCAGAAATCCACTTCCGGGGCCCACTTGGTGTGTTCTTGGGCTGAGCTTGAACTTTACACGAGCTGAGGCTTCTTTTGGAGTTGAACGCCAAGTTGTAACGTGTTTTTGGCGTTCAACTCTGGTTCGTGACGTGTTTCTGACGTTTGACTCTAGAATGCATCATGGAACTGGCGTTGAGCGCCAGTTTACATCGTCTAATCACGAATAAAGTACAGACTATTATACATTGCTAGAAAGCTCTAGATGTCTACTTTTGAACACCGTTGAGAGCGCGGCATTTGGAGTTTTGTAGCTCCAGAAAATCTATTTCGAGTGCAGGGAGGTCAGAATCCAACAACATCAGCTGTCCTTTGTCAGCCTTTTATCAGAGTTTTGCTCAGGTCCCTCAATTTCAGCCAGAAATTATCTGAAATCACAGAAAAATACACAAACTCATAGTAAAGTCCAGAAATGTGAATTTAGCATAAAAACTAATGAAAACATCCCTAAAAATAGCTAGATTATACTAAAAACTATCTAAAAACAATGCCAAAAAGCGTATAAATTATCCGCTCATCAGTTTGCTTGTCCTCAAGAAAAAGAAAGGAAAGGAGAGGGATAGAGAGAGAGCCAAGTTCGAATTGTGGAGGAGAGGAGGGATGCCGAACGTGGATTTAAAGGGAAGGGGGTGGGTTTTCGAAAATTTTTGAAAAAGATAGCTAGGATAGAAGATATGATTTGTAAAAGATAAGTATGATAGGAAAAAGATGTAATTTAAAATTGAAAAGATATGAAAGATATTTGAAAAAGATAAATCTGAATTTTGAAAAGAAGATATGATGAGTTTAAAAAGATTTGAGAAGAATTTAAAAAGATTTGAAAAGAATTCAAAAAGATAAATGAGCTTTGAAAAAGGTTTGGAAAGATATTGAAGAAAAATTAAGAAATATGTTTGGTATTAAAAATTTTCGAAATTGAAGTTGAAAGATGAGAGTTTGTAACATGTTTATGCAAGAAATCATGAATTGAAACATGAAAAACGGAAAAAATTTGAAGTGAAAATGAAGTTACCCTCTCCCCACAATCCTGGCGTTAAACGCCCAACTGCTGCATGTTTTGGGCGTTTAACGCCCATCTGTTGCTTCTCCTGGCATTTAACGCCCAACTGTAGCTTCTGGCTGGCATTAAACGCCAGAAAATCCTTTATCACTGGGCATTTTTCTGAATGCTCAGGATGCTGCAAATTTGGCGTTAAACGCCCAGAATGGTATCCATTCTGGCATTTAACACCCAAATGGCTATCCCTACTGGCGTTAAACACCCAGTAGATGCTTCTTTTGGGCGTTTAATGCCCAAAATAGCTTTTACTGGCATTTTCACACCAGTGAGCTTCTTTTTGCTATTTTATCCTCTGAATCCTTCTGTAACTCTGTGAACTCATGCAATTGCTATTTTACCTTGAAGATAATTAATATGAACCTGTAAAATTATCATTTAATCAACAAATAAGCTTTGTTAATGGCTGGGTTGCCTCCCAGCAAGCGCTTCTTTATTGTCTTTAGTTGGACTATTACTGAGCTTTTAATCAAGTCTCAGTTTTGAGCATTCTTGCTCAAAATTGCTTTCAAGGTAATGTTTGACTCTCTGTCCATTAACAATAAATTTTTTGTTAGACTCATTTTCCTGAAGCTCTACATATCCATATGGTGACACACCTGTAATCACATATGGTCCTTTCCACCGGGATTTCAATTTTTTGGGAAATAATCTGAGCCTAGAGTTAAACAGCAGAACTTTCTGCCCTGGCTCAAAGACTCTGGATGACAGCTTCTTATCATGCCATGTTTTTGCTTTCTCTTTGTAAATTTTTGCATTTTTGAAAGCATTGAGTCTGAATTCCTCTAGCTCATTTAACTGGAACAATCATTTTTCTCCAGCTAACTTGGTATCAAGGTTTAGGAATCTGGTTGCCCAGTAGCCAGTAGGCCTTGTGTTCCAGTTCCACTGGCAAGTGACAGGCTTTTCCATACACAAGCTGGTATGGAGAAGTCCCTATAAGAGTCTTGAATGCTGTTCTGTATGCCCACAGAGCATCATGCAAGCTTCTTGCCCAATCCCTTTTACGGTTAATCATAGTCTGTTCCAGGATTCTTTTAAGTTCTCTATTAGAGACTTCAGCTTGCCCATTTGTCTGTGAATGATATGGAGTTGCCACCCTGTGGCTAACTCCATATCGAACCATAGCAGAGTAGAGTTGTTTATTGCAGAAATGAGCGCCCCATCACTGATTAGTACTCTAAGGACACCAAATCTGTTGAATATGTGTTTCTGGAGGAATTTCAGCACTGTCTTAGTATCATTAGTGGATGTTGCACCCATTTGGATACATAATCCACTGCCACCAGAATATAAGTGTTTGAGTATGATGGTAGAAAAGGCCCCATGAAGTCAATACCCCACACATCAAACAACTCAATCTCCAATATCCCTTGTTGAGGCATGGCATAATCGTGAGGCAGATTGCCAGATCTTTGGCAACTGTCACAATTACGTACAAATTCTCGGGAGTCTTTATAGAGAGTACGCCAGTAGAAGCCACATTGGAGGACTCTTGTGGCTATTCGCTCACTTCCAAAATGTCCTCCATACTGTTATCCATGGCAATGCCAGAGGATCTTCTGTGCTTCTTCTTTAGGCACACATCTACAGATTACTCCGTCTGCACATCTCTTGAAGAGATATGGTTCATCCCAAAGATAGTAATTTGCATCCGAAATTGATTTCTTTGATTACTGCCTACTATACTCTTTGGGTATGAATCTCACAGCCTTGTAGTTTGCAATATCTGTAAACCATGGTACTTCTTGGATGGCAAAAAGTTGCTCATCCAGAAAGTTTTCAGAGATCCCAGTAAGAGGGAGGGACGCCCCTTCTACTGGTTATATTCGGGACAGGTGATCTGCTACTTGGTTCTCTGTCCCTTTTCTGTCTCTTATTTCTATATCAAACTCTTGTAGAAGCAACACCCATCTTATGAGTCTGGGTTTTGAATCTTACTTTGTGAGTAGATATTTAAGAGTAGCATGGTCAGTGTACACAATCACTTTTGATCCTACTAAATAAGATTTGAACTTGTCAATGGCATAAACCATTGCAAGTAACTCTTTTTCTGTGGTTGTGTACTTCTTCTGTGCATCATTTAAAACACGACTGGCATAATAAATGATGTGCAGAAGCTTGTCATGCCTTTGTTCCAACAATGCACCAATGGCATGGTCACTGGCATCACACATTAGTTCAAATGGTAATGTCCAATCTGGTGCAGAGATGAGTGGTGCTATGACCAGCTTAGCTTTCTGAGTCTCAAACGCCTGCAGACACTCCTTATCAAAGATAAATGGCATGTCAGCAGCTAGCAGATTACTCAAAGGTTTTGCAATTTTTAAAAAATCTTTTATAAACCTCCTATAGAATCCTGCATGCCCCAGAAAGCTTCTAATTGCCTTAACATTGGCAGGTGGTGGTAATTTTTCAATTACCTCTACCTTAGCTTGATCCACCTCTATTCCCTTGTTTGAAATTTTGTGCCCAAGGACAATTCCTTCAGTCACCATAAAGTGACATTTCTCCCAGTTTAAAACCAGGTTAGTCTCTTGGCACCTCTTTAGAACAAGTGCTAGATGGTCAAGACAGGAGCTGAATGAGTCTCCAAATACTGAAAAGTCATCCATGAAGACTTCCAGAAATTTTTCCACCATATCAGAGAAAATAAAGAGCATGCACCTTTGAAAGGTTGTAGGTGCATTGCACAGACCAAATGGCATCCTTCTGTATGCGAATACTCCAGATGGACATGTGAATGTTGTTTTCTCTTGATCCTGGGGATCTACTGCGATTTGATTATAACCTAAATATCCATCCAGAAAGCAGTAGTAATCATGACCTGCTAGTCTTTCTAGCATCTGGTCTATGAATGGTAAAGGAAAATGATCCTTTCTGGTAGCTGTATTGAGCTTCCTGTAATCAATACACATACGCCACCCTGTAACTGTTCTTGTAGGAACCAATTCATTTTTTCATTATGAACCACTGTCATGCCATCCTTCTTAGGGAGGACTTGGACAGGGCTCACCCAGGGGCTATCAGAAATAGGATAAATAATCCCAGCCTCTAGTAATTTAGTGACCTCCTTCTGCACTACCTACTTCATGGCTGGATTCAGCCGCTTCTGTGGTTGAACCACTGGCTTAGCGTCATCCTCCAATAGGATCTTGTGCATGCATCTGGCTGGGCTAATGCCCTTAAGATCACTGATGGACCACCCAAGAGCTGTCTTGTGTGTCCTCAGTACTTGAATTAGTTCTTCCTCTTCATGTGACTCTAAGATAGAGCTTATGATTACAGGAAAAGTGTCACCTTCTCCCAGAAATGCATATTTCAGGGATGGTGGTAATGGTTTGAGCTTGGGTTTAGGAGGTTTTTCCTCTTCCTGAAGGAATTTCAGAGGTTCTATTATTCTCTCTGGTTCCTCCAGATCAGGCTGAACATCTTTAAAGATATCCTCTAGCTCTGATTTGAGACTCTCAGTCATATTGACCTTTTCTACCAGAGAGTCAATAATGTCAATGCTCATGCAGTCGTTTGGGGTGTCTGGATGCTGCATAGATTTGACAACATTCAACTTAAACTCGTCCTCATTGACTCTCAAAGTTAATTCCCCTTTTTGGACGTCAATGAGGGTTCGTCCAGTTGCTAGGAAAGGTCTTCCTAGAATGAAAGTTGCACTCTTGTGCTCCTCCATTTCCAGCACCACAAAGTCAGTGGGAAAGGTAAATGGCCCAACCTTGACAATCATATCTTCAATCATGCCTGATGGGTATTTAATGGAGCCATTAGCAAGTTAGAGACATATCCGGGTTGGTTTGACTTCTTCAGTCAAACCAAGCTTTTTGATAGTGGATGCAGGTATTAGGTTGATACTTGCTCCAAGATCACATAGAGTTTTCTTGGTACAAGTACCCTCTATTGTGCATGGTATCCTGAAGCTTCCGAGATCTTTAAGCTTCTCTGGTAAGCTTTTCAGAATGACTGCACTGCAATCTTTAGTGAGGTAAAATTTTTCAGTTTCTCTCCAATCCTTCTTATGACTTAAGATCTCTTTCATGAACTTAGCATAAGAGGGTATTTGTCAAGTGCTTCTGCAAACGGAATCTTTATTTCAAGAGTCTTGAGATAGTCTGCAAAGCGAGCAAATTGCTTATCCTGTTCTGCTTGGCGGAGTTTCTGAGGATAAGGCATTTTGGCTTTGTATTTCTTAACCTTAGTTGCTGCAGGTTTATTTCCTACAGATCTGGTTAGAGAAGCATTTTTAGAGGGGTTGCTATCAGCACTTGTATGTGTCTGATCCCTCACTGGCGTTTGAATGCCAGGGTTGGAAGCTGGATTACCGTTGGACGCCAACTCCTTACCTGTTCTGGCGTTTGAACGCCATAACTAAGCTTCCTTTGGGCGTTTAACGCCAATTTCTTGCCTGTTTGTGGCGTTTGAACACCAGAACTGAGCATGGGTTGGGCGTTTAATGCCAGCTCTTCACCCTTTTCTGGCGTTTGAGCGCCAGAATTATTCCTCTCTGGGCTCTTACTGTCCTCAGAGGGATTTTGGGTATTAGTTTGTTCATTTCTTGGCTTCCTGCTACCTTGAAGTGAGGTATTTAATATTTTTCTACTTCTTAGTTGAACTGCTTAGCACTCTTCTGTTATTTGTTTTGATAACTACTGTTCTGTTTGCTTCAACTGTACTTCCATATTCATATTAGCCATTCTTGTGTCTTGTAGTATCTCCTTGAATTCGGCTAGCTGTTTTGTTAGAAAATCTAATTGCTGATTGAATTCAGTAACTTGTTCTGTAGGACTAAGTTCAGTAGTTACTGTTTTAGCCTCCTCTTTCATGGAAGGTTCACTACTTAGGTACAGGTGCTGATTTCTGGCAACTGTATCAATGAGCTCTTGAGCTTCTTCAATTGTCTTTCTCATGTGTATAGATCCACCAACTGAGTGGTCCAAAGACATCTGAGCTTTCTCTGTAAGCCCAAAATAGAAGATGTCTAACTGTACCCACTCTGAAAACATTTCAGAGGGGCATTTTCTTAGCATCTCTCTGTATCTCTCCCAGGCATCATAAAGAGATTCATTATCTCCTTGTTTGAAGCATTGGATGGCCAGCCTCAGCTGTGTCATCCTTTTTGGAGGGAAATATTAATTCAGGAATTTTTTTGACAGCTGTTTCCATGTCCTTATGCTGGCCTTGGGTTGGTTATTTAACCACCTCTTAGCTTGATCTCTCACAGCAAATGGGAACAGTAAAAGTCTGTAGACATCCTGATCTACTTCCTTATCATGTACTGTGTCAGCAATTTGTAAAAACTGTGCCAGAAACTTAGTAGGTTCTTCCTGTGGAAGACCAGAATACTGGCAATTTTACTGAAACTTAGTAGGTTCTTCCTGTGGAAGACCAGAATACTGGCAATTTTACTGCACCATGATAATGAGATGAGGATTCAACTCAAAACTACTGACTCCAATGGAGGGTATACAGATACTACTCCCGTATGAAGCAGTAGTGGGGTTAGCATTTGACCCCAGAGTCCTTCTGGACTGTTCATTTCCATTTAGATCCATGATGGGGTAAGGGAGATGATGTAGATAAAAGTTTTATTTATTTTATTATATTTTTTTTAAAAAATTTCGAGATAATAAAATAAAATAAAAACTAAAATAAAAATAAAAAAGATTTGAAAATATTTTATGAGGATTTTTCAAAAGATGAAGAGAGAGAAAAAGTGGTTAGGAAGTTTTGAAAAAGATACGATTTTTTAAAAAACTTGACAACTAAGATATGATAAGATAAAATTTTGAAATTTAAATCTGAATTTTTATGGGAAATTTCAAAATATTTGCTTAAAATTAGTTAGAAAAGATATTTTTTTTATTTTTGAATTTTATGATGAAAGAGAAAAACACACAAAAGACACAAGACTTAAAATTTTTAGATCTAATGCTCGTTGTTTTTGAGAATTTTGGAGGGAAAACACCAAGGAACACCAAACTTAAAAATTTTAAGATCAAAACACAAGAAAGACTCAAGAACACTTTGAAGACTCACAAGAACAACAAGAATACCAAGGAACACCAAACTTAAAATTTTTAGAAAACCAATATAAAATTTTCGAAAACTAAAGAAAAATTAACAAGAGAACACCAAACTTAAAGTTTGGCACAAGATTTAATCAAAGAAAAAATTATTTTTGAAAAAGTTTTAAAAGGAAGGTACCCAATTACCAAGAACACAAACACAATGCTCTAGCCAATTGAGCTATAAATGTAACGTGTTTTAAAAAAGGTATTTTTAATATAATTTTTTTTGAAAACTAAAAATTTGAAAATGCACAAGAAAAACAAGAAAAGACACAAAACAAGATAAACTAAAGATCAAACAAGGAAAATAGACAAGAACAACTTGAAGGTCAAAGATGAACAAAGAACATGCAATTTGAAAATTGAAGGACAAAGAAAAGCATGCAATTGACACTAAACTTAAAACATGACACTAAACTCAAAGAAAAAACTAAAAATTAATAAAGAAAAATAATATTTTTGAAAAATTTTTGAAAAGAAAATAAAAGACTCTGACCAAAAAAGACAAAATTTTCCTAATCTAAGCAACAAGATTCACCGTCAGTTGTTCAAACTCGAATAATCCCCCGCAATGGCACCAAAAACTTGGTGCACGAAATTGTAAATCACACTTTTCACAATTCGTACCACTAACCAGCAAGTGCACTGGGTCGTCCAAGTAATACCTTACGTGAGTAAGGGTCGATCCCACGGAGATTGTTGGTTTGAACCAAGCTATGGTTATCTTGTAACTCTTAGTTAGGATATCAATTATAATTATCAGTTGACTTGCAAATGAATGATGAGCGGATAATTTATACGCTTTTTGGCATTATTTTTAGTATATTTTTAGTAATATTTTAGTTAGTTTTTATTATATTTTTATTATTTTTTATTTAAAATTCACTTTTCTGGACTTTACTATGAGTTTGTGTATTTTTCTGTGATTTCAGGTATTTTCTGGTTGAAATTGAGGGACCTGAGCAAAAATCTGATTTAGAGGCTGAAAAAGGACTGCAGATGCTGTTGGATTCTGACCTCCCTACACTCGAAGTGAATTTTCTGGAGCTACAGAAGCTCAATTGGCGCGCTCTGAATTGTGTTGGAAAGTAGACATCCTGGGCTTTCCAGCAATATATAATAGTCCATACTTTATCCAAGAATTGATGGCCCAAACTGGCGTTCCAAATCAGCTTCAGAATTCCCAGCGTTTAACGCCGGAACTGGCACAAAAGTTGGAGTTAAACGCCCAAACTGACACAAAAGCTGGCGTTTAACTCTAGAAAAAGTCTCTACACATGAAAGCTTCAATGCTCAGCCCAAGCACACACCAAGTGGACCTCAGAAGTGGATTTTTACGTCATTTACTCATTCTTGTAAACCCTAGGTCACTAGTTCACTATAAGTAGGACCTCTTGACATTGTATCTTTATCTCATGACACTTTACACATTTCATACTGTACCTTCTATGGCATGAGTCTCTAAACCCCATGGTTGGGGGTGAGGAGCTCTGCTGTGTCTTGATGGATTAATGCAATTACTACTGTTTTTCATTCAATCACGCTTGTTTTCATTCTAAGATATCACTTGTTCCTCAACTTGATGAATGTGATGATCCGTGACACTCATCATCATTCTCACCTATGAATGTGTGCCTGACAACCACCTCCGTTCTACCTTAGATTGAGTGGATATCTCTTGGATCCCTTAATCGAAGAACCGACAGATGAATAGCCGTGCTATGACAGAGCGCGTTGAACATTTTCACTGAGAGGATGGGATGTAGCCATTGACAACGATGAAACCTTACATACAGCTTGCCATGGAAGGAGCCTTGCGTGCATGAAGAAGAAGACAGTAGGAAATCAGAGATTCAGAAGATAGAGCATCTCCAAAACCTCAACCTGTTCTCCATTACTGCAAAACAAGTATCTATTTCATGTTCTTTTACTTTTCACAATTAAACCTGAGAATTATTGATATCCTGACTAAGAGTTACAAGATAACCATAGCTTGCTTCAAGCCGACCATCTCCGTGGGATCGACCTTTACTCACGTAAGGTATTACTTGGACGACCTAGTGCACTTGCTGGTTTGTTGTGCGGAATTGCAAAAGTGTAATTGCGATTTCGTGCACCAAGTTTTTGGCACCGTTGCCGGGATTGTTGAAGTTTGGACAACTGACGGTCTATCTTGTTGCTTAGATTAGGAATATTTTATTTTTGTTGGTTTAGAGTCTTTTATTTGAGTCTAGTTTCATATTTTAAGTTTGGTGTCAATTGCATGCTTTTACTTTCTCTTAATTTTTTGAATCTGCATAGTCTTAGTTGTTCCTTTACCTATAAAAATTCTAAGTTTGGTGTCTTCTTTGTGTTTTCCTTTAAATTTTCGAAAATTTGTGTTTGATTTTCTAAAAATTTTAAGTTTGGTGTCATCTTGTTGTTTTTCTCTCTCCTCATTTGAAAAATCAAATCTTTTTCAAAATAATTTTCAATCATATCTTCTTAATTGCTAATTCCAAAATCTTTTTAATTAATTAATTAATTCAATTTTCAATTTGCTTTGATTTTATTCTCTTTTGGTTTTCGAATTTTTATATTATTTTTCATTCATTTTAGTTTATTTTTTTCGGTTACTTTTAATAAAAAAAATATAATAATATCCACATCATCTCCCTTTCTCCATCATGGACCTAAGTGGAATTGAGCAGTCCAGAAGGACTCTGGGGTCATATGCTAACTCCATTACAGCTGCATATGGGAGTAGTATCTGTATACCTCCCATTAAAGCAAGCGGCTTTGAGCTAAACCCTCAACTCATTATCATGGTGCAGCAAAATTGCCAGTATTCCGGTCTTCCACAGGAAGAACCTACTGAGTTTCTGGCACAGTTCTTACAAATTGCTGACACAATACATGATAAAGAGGTGGATCAGGATGTCTACAGATTATTACTGTTTCCATTTGCTGTAAAAGATCAAGCTAATAGGTGGTTGAACAACCAACCTACAGCAAGTATAAAAACATGGAGACAGTTATCAAACAAATTCCTAAATCAATTTTACCCTCCAAAAAGGATGACACAGCTGAGGCTGAACATCCAAGGCTTTAAACAAGAGGATAATGAATTCCTTTATAATGTCTGGGAGAGGTATAGAGGTATGCTAAGGAAATGCCCCTGTGAAATGTTTTCAGAGTGGGTACAGTTAGACATCTATTATGGGCTTACAGAAAAAGCTCAGATGTCTTTAGACCACTCAGCTGGTGGATTTATACACATGAGGAAGACGATTGAAGAGGCTCAAGAGCTCATAGATACGGTTGCTAGAAATCAACATTTATACTCAAGCAGTGAGTCCTCTACAAAAGAAGAAGCTATGGCAGTAACTACTGAACCTAACCCTCAAGAACAGATGGTTGAGCTTAATCAGCAATTACTCCTGATGACAAAACAGTTAGCAGAATTTAAAGAGATGCTCTAAGAAATTAAAATTTCTAACAAGAACATAGAATCACAGTTAAATCAGACAAAACAGCAACTATCTAAACAGATAACAGAAGAATGCCAAGCAGTTCAACTAAGGAGTGGGAAAACATTGAATAATTCAGCTCAAAGTGGCAAAAATCCAAGAAAGGAACAACTGACAGAGGATAACCAAACCACTGCCCAAAATTCCTCTGAGGACAGTAAGAGCCCAGAGAGGAATACTTCTGGCATTCAAACGCCAGAAAAAGGGGGAAAAGTTGGCGTTAAACGCCCATTCCTTGCCCAGTTCTGGCGTTCAAATGCCAGAAAAGGGTGGAAAACTGGCGTTAAACGCCCATCCTGCACCCAGTCCTGGCGTTCAAACGCCAATGAGGAATCAGACACCTGAGAGTGCTAATAGTAACCCCTCTAAGAAGGCTTCTCCAACCACCTCTGTAGGGAATAAACCTGCAGCAACTAAGGTTGAAGAATATAAAGCCAAGATGTCTTATCCTCAGAAACTCCGCCAAGCAGAATAGGATAAGCAATTTTCCCGCTTTGCAGACTATCTCAGGACTCTTGAAATAAAGATTCCATTTGCAGAGGCACTTGAGCAAATACCTTCTTATGCTAAGTTCATGAAAGAGATCTTAAGTCATAAGAAGGATTGGAGAGAAACTGAAAAGGTGTTTCTCACTGAAGAATGCAGTGCAGTCATTCTGAAAAGCTTACCAGAGAAGCTTCAAGATCCAGTA
>NC_029775.3:17947998-17950895 GCF_000817695.3 Arachis duranensis
TATTGACTCTTTGGTGGAAGAGATCAATATGACTGAGAGTCTCGAATCAGAGCTAGAGGATATCTTTAAAGATGTTCAGCTTAACCTGGAGGAACCAGAGGAAATAAAAGAACCTCTGAAAATTCCTCAGGAAGAGGATAAGCCTCCTAAACCCGAGCTCAAACCACTACCACCATCCCTGAAGTATGCATTTGTGGGAGAAGGTGACACTTTTCCAGTGATCATAAGATCTGCTTTAAATTCACAGGAAGAGGAAGCACTAATTCAAGTGCTAAGGACACACAAGACAGCTCTTGGGTGGTCCATAAGTGATCTTAAGGGCATCAGCCCAACAAGATGCATGCACAAGATCCTATTGGAAGATAATGCCAAGCCAGTGGTTCAACCACAGAGGCGGCTAAATCCAGCCATGAAGGAGGTGGTGCAGAAAGAGGTCACTAAGTTACTAGAGGCTGGGATTATTTATCCTATTTCTAATAGCCCCTGGGTGAGCCCTGTCCAAGTTGTCCCCAAGAAGGGAGGCATGATAGTGGTTCATAATGAAAAGAATGAACTGATTCCTACAAGAACAGTTACAGGGTGGCGTATGTGTATTGACTACAGAAGGCTCAATACAGCCACCAGAAAGGATCATTTTCCTTTACCATTCATAGACCAAATGCTAGAAAGACTAGCGGGTCATGATTATTACTGCTTTTTGGATGGCTATTCAGGCTATAATCAAATTGCAGTAGACCCTCAAGATCAAGAGAAAACAGCATTCACCTATCCTTCTAGCGTGTTTGCTTACAGAAGAATGCCTTTTGGTCTATGCAATGCACCTGTAACCTTTCAGAGGTGCATACTCTCCATCTTCTCTGATATGGTAGAGAAGTTCCTAGAAGTCTTCATGGATGACTTCTCAGTATTTGGAGACTCATTCAGCTCATGTCTTGATCATCTAGCACTTGTCCTGAAAAGGTGCCAAAAGACTAACCTGGTCTTAAACTGGGAGAAATGTCACTTTATGGTGACTGAAGGAATTGTCCTTGGGCACAAAATTTCAAGTAAGGGAATAGAGATGGATCAAGCAAAGGTAGAGGTAATTAAAAAATTACCACCACCTGCCAATGTTAAGGCAATCAGAAGCTTTTTGGGGCATGCAGGATTCTACAAAAGGTTTATAAAGGATTTTTCAAAAATTGCAAAACCTCTAAGCAACCTGCTAGCTGCTGACACACCATTTGTGTTTGACACACAGTGTCTGCAGGCGTTTGAGACCCTGAAAGCCAAGCTAGTCACAGCACCAGTCATCTCTCCACCAGACTGGACATTACCATTCGAACTAATGTGTGATGCCAGTGACCATGCCATTGGTGCAGTGTTGGGACAGAGGCACAACAAGCTTCTGCACGTCATTTATTATGCCAGCCGTGTTCTAAATGACGCACATAAGAATTACACAATCACAGAAAAAGAGTTACTTGCAGTGGTTTATGCCATTGACAAGTTTAGATCCTATTTAGTAGGGTCAAAAGTGATTGTGTGCACTGACCATGCTACTCTTAAATACTTACTCACAAAGCAGGATTCAAAACCCAGGCTCATAAGATGGGTGTTGCTTCTGCAAGAGTTTGATATAGAAATAAGAGACAGAAAAGGGATAGAGAACCAGGTAGCTGATCATTTGTCCCGGATAGAACCAGTAGCTGGGGCGTCCATGCCCTCTACTGAGATCTCTGAGACCTTTCCAGATGAGCAACTCTTTGCCATTCAGGAAGAACCATGATTTGCAGATATTGCAAACTATAAAGCTGTGAGGTTTATATCCCAGGAGTACAGCAGGGTGCAAATAAAAAAATTAATTTCAGATGCCAAGTACTACCTATGGGATGAGCCGTATCTCTTTAAGAGATGTGCAGACGGAATGATCCGCAGATGTGTACCTAGAGAGGAAGCACAAAAGATCCTATGGCATTGCCATGGATCACAGTATGGGGGACATTTCGGAAGTGAGCAAACAGGCACTAAAGTCCTCCAATGCAGCTTCTACTGGCCTACTCTCTATAGGGATGCCCGAGAGTTTGTGCGTAACTGTGACAGTTGCCAAAGAGCTGGTAACTTGCCTCATGGTTACGCCATGCCTCAACAAGGGATCTTAGAGATTGAATTGTTTGATGTATGGGGTATTGACTTCATGGGTCCCTTCCCACCATCATACTTAAACACTTATATTCTGGTGGCAGTAGATTATGTATCTAAATGGGTAGAAGCAATTGCCACACCCAATAATGATACCAAAATCGTGCTAAAATTCCTCCAGAAACACAACTTCAGCAGGTTTGGTGTTCCCAGAGTACTAATCAGTGATGGGGGCACTCATTTCTGCAATAAACAACTGTACTCTGCTATGGTCCGATATGGAATTAGCCACAAAGTAGCAACTCCGTATCATCCACAGACAAATGGGCAAGCTGAAGTCTCTAATAGAGAGCTAAAAAGAATCCTAGAACGGACTGTAATTGCCTATAGAAAGGATTGGGCAAAGAGCTTGGATGATGCTCTGTGGGCATACAGAACAGCATTCAAGACTCCTATAGAAACCTCTCTATACCAACTTGTGTATGGCAAGGCCTGTCATCTGCCCGTAGAACTGGAACATAAAGCCTACTGGGCAACCAGATTCCTAAACCTGGATGCTAAGTTAGCTGGTGAAAAAAGATTGCTCCAGCTAAATGAGCTAGAGGAATTCAGACTCAGTGCCTTTGAAAATACAAAAAATTATAAGGAAAAGGCAAAAAAGTGGCATGACAAGAAGTTGTCATCCAGAGTCTTTGAGCCAGGACAAAAAGTTCTGCTCTTCAACTCTAGGCTCCGACTATTTTACAGGAAAACTGAAATCCCGGTGGAGGGGTCCT
>NC_029775.3:17951016-17957990 GCF_000817695.3 Arachis duranensis
TGAAGGAATTCACAGAGTTACAGAAGGATTCAGTGAAATAAGCAGAGAAAAGGAGCTTGCTGGCAAGAAAACGCCAGTAAAGGGCATCCTGGGCGTTAAACGCCAGAATGGATACCATTCTGGGCGTTTAACGCCAGTAAAGGCATCATTTTGGGCATTAAACGCCAGAATGGGCACCATTCTGGGCGTTTAACGCCAAAATTGCAGCATCCTGGGTGTTCAGCAAAACGCCCAGTGATAAAGGGGTTTCTGGCGTTTAACGCTAGCCAGGGTGCCTGGCTGGGCATTAAACACCCATAATGGCCACCAATTGGGCTGAGATTTTGATTTCCACTTCAAATTTTTTTCACACTTTCATGTTTTGACCCATAATTATCTACATAAACATGTTACAAATTTTCATCATTCACCCTCAAATTTCAAAAATCCAACAATTTTCTAAATTATTTCTCAAATCTCTTTCAAATCCTTTCCAAATCTTCTTCAAAAACTCAAGTATTTTCTCAAATTCTTTCTATATCTTCTCAAATCTCTTTTAAAACTTTCGAAATCCCTCCCCCTCCCTTATAAATACACATTCGGCCATCCCCCTCTCTTCACCATTCGAATTTGCTTCTCCTCCTCTCTCTCCTCTTTCCTTTCTTTTGCTTGAGGACAAGCAAACCTCTAAGTTTGGTGTGCTTTTCCGTGATCACTAAGCTAAGACTCATCAAGACCATGGCTCCCAAAGGAAAACAAACCAATTCAAGACGCAAGAAAGAGAATACTCCAAAGAATCCTTGGAGTCAAGAGAGGTTCTTAACCAAAGAACATGCAAACCATTACCACAAAATAATGGGTCTAAGGTCAGTGATCCTGGAAGTTAAATTCGATCTGAAAGAAGACGAATATCCAGAGATCCAAGAGCAAATTCGAAATAGAGGATGGGAAATTCTAACCAATCCTGAGACAAAGGTTGGAAGAAATATGGTTCAGGAATTCTATTCAAATCTGTGGCTGACAGATAAGCAGAGAATGACTGGAACTGCTTTTTATACCTACAAAACCATGGTCAGAGGGAGAATTATTTACTTTCATCTGGACAAAATAAGAGAGGTCTTCAACTTGCCTCAACTACAAGATGATCCTGAATCCTTTAATAGGAGAATAGTGAGAGTAGATAAGGGGTTGGATCAAGTTCTAGAGGACATATGCCTCTCTAGAACTGAGTGGATGACCAATTTAAAAGGTGTTCCAAACCAACTCAAGAGGGGAGATCTCAAACCAGTTGCAAGAGGTTGGTTAGACTTTATTGGGTGTTCTATTTTGCCCACTAGTAACCATTCTGAGGTTACTATCAAGAGAGCAGTGATGATTCATTGCATTATGCTGAGAAAAGAAGTGGAGATTCATCATCTGATTGCTTGTGAGATTTACACAATTGCAAACAAGAATTCCACTGAAGCCAAACTGACTTACCCAAGCTTAATCTCTTTGCTTTGTAAAGATGCTGGGGTGAGGATGGGAGTAGATGAATTCATCTCAATTGAACATCCAATCACCAAGAAGTCAATGGAAGGACAAATGCAAGATAACTCTATCAAAAGGAGGGCGCAGGAGTTCCTCCCTGAACTTCCTGAAATTGACTACTGGACCTGCCTAGAAGCATCTGTTGCCAAGCTGCAAGAAGCTATGGAACAACTTAAGGAAGAATAGCAGAATCAAAACTGCATGCTCTGCAAACTGCTGAAGGAACAAGAGAAGCAGGGGCGTGAGCTACAGGAGCTGAAGCGCCAGAAGCTCTCCCTTGAAGGGTCAAACACCCCACAAGTTGAGGGAGCATCCACTTCTCAAAATCAAGGTTGTTGAGTCCTAACTCTGTGATAACCTCTATCATTAGGAATCAATTTTAGAGTCATTTAAATTTCTATTTTTAATTTTCTATTTTTCTATTATTATTAGTCTTCTCTTATAATTATCTTTGAGTCTTGTTCTTATTCCATGATTAATAAAATTTAAAGTTCATGTCTTAAAGCTATAAATGTCCTATGAATCCATCACCTCTCTTAAATGAAAAATGCTTTAATCACAAAAGAACAAGAAGTACAGGATTTCGAATTTATCTTTGAAACTAGTTGAATTAGATTGATGTGGTGACAATACTTTTTGTATTCTGAATGAATGCTTGAACAGTGCATATGTCTTTTGAAGTTGTTGTTTTAAGAATGTTAAAATTGTTGGCTCTTGAAAGAATGATGGAAAACGAGAAATGTTATTGAGGATCTGAAAAATCATCAAATTGATTCTTAAAGCAAGAAAAAGCAGCGAATACAAAAAAAAAGAAAAAAATCAAGCAGAAAAGCCAATAGCCCTTTAAACCAAAAGGCAAGGGTAAAATAAAAAGGATCCAAGGCTTTGAGCATCAGTGGATAGGAGGGCCCACAGGAATAAAATCCTGGCCTAAGCAGCTGAACCAAGCTGTCCCTAACCATGTGCTTGTGGCGTGAAGGTGTCAAGTGAAAACTTGAGACTGAGCGGTTAAAGTCATGATCCAGAGCAAAAAGAGTGTGCTTAAGAACCCTGGACACCTCTAATTGGGGACTCTAGCAAAGATGAGTCACAATCTGAAAAGGTTCACCCAGTTATATGTCTGTGGCATGTATGTATCCGGTAGTAATACTGGAAAATAGAGTGCTTTGGGCCACGGCCAAGACTCATAAAGTAGCTGTGTTCAAGAATCAACATACTTAACTAGGAGAATCAATAACACTATCTGAATTCTGAGTTCCTATAGATGCCAATCATTCTGAACCTCAAAGGATAAAGTGAGATGCCAAAACTGTTCGGAGGTAAAAAGCTGCTAGTCCCGCTCATCTAATTGGAGCTAAGTTTCATTGATATTTCGGAGTCTATAGTATATTCTCTTCTTTTTATCCTATTTGATTTTCAGCTGCTTGGGGACAAGCAACAATTTAAGTTTGGTGTTGTGATGAGCGGATAATTTATACGTTTTTTGGCATTGTTTTTAGTATATTTTTAGTATATTTTAGTTAGTTTTTATTATATTTTTATTAGTTTTTATTTAAAATTTACTTTTCTGGACTTTACTATGAGTTTGTGTGTTTTTCTGTGATTTCAGATATTTTCTGGCTGAAATTGAGGGACCTGAGCAAAAATCTGATTCAGAAGCTGAAAAAGGACTGCAGATGCTGTTGGATTCTGACCTCCCTACACTCGAAGTGGATTTTCTAGAGCTACAGAAGCCCAATTGGCGCGTTTTCAATTTCGTTGGAAAGTAGACATCCTGGGCTTTGCAGCCATATATAATAGTCCATACTTTGCTCAAGAATTGATGGCCCAAATTGGCATTCCAAATCAGCTTCAGAATTCCCGGCGTTTAACGCCGGAACTGGCACAAAAGTTGGAGTTAAACGCCCAAACTGGCACAAAAGCTGGCGTTTAACTCCAGGAAAAGTCTCTACAAATGAAAGCTTCAATGCTCAGCCCAAGCACACACCAAGTGGACCCCGGAAGTGGATTTTTACGTCATTTACTCATTCTTGTGAACCCTAGGTCACAAGTTCACTATAAGTAGGACCTCTTGACATTGTATCTTTCTCATGACACTTTACACATTTCATACTGTACCTTCTATGGCATGAGTCTCTAAACCCCATGGTTGGGGGTGAGGAGCTCTGCTGTGTCTTGATGGAGAATTGATGGCGGCATTCAAGAGAATCCAGAAATTCTAAACCTTGTCTGTGGTATTCTGAGTAGGATTCAGGGATTGAATGACTGTGACGAGCTTCAAACTCGCGATTGTTGGGCGTGGTGACAGATGCAAAAGAATCAGTGGATTCTATTCCGACATGATCGAGAACCGACAGATGAATAGCCGTGCTATGACAGAGCGCGTTGAACATTTTCACTGAGAGGATGGGATGTAGCCATTGACAACGATGAAACCTTACATACAGCTTGCCATGGAAGGAGCCTTGCGTGCATGAAGAAGAAGACAGTAGGAAAGCAGAGATTCAGAAGATAGAGCATCTCCAAAACCTCAACCTGTTCTCCATTACTGCAAAACAAGTATCTATTTCATGTTCTTTTACTTTTCACAATTAAACCTGAGAATTATTGATATCCTGACTAAGAGTTACAAGATAACCATAGCTTACTTCAAGCCGACAATCTCTGTGGGATCGACCCTTACTCACGTAAGGTATTACTTGGACGACCCAGTGCACTTGCTAGTTAGTTGTGCGGAATTGCAAAAGTGTAATTGCGATTTCGTGCACCAATGAACAAGAGAGCATGGATTACATAATACTTGTTATGTAGTAATGGAGAATATGTTGGAGTTTTAGAGATGCTTTGTCTTCTGAATCTCTGCTTTCCCCCTATCTTCTTCTTCACGCACACAAGGTTCCTCCTATGACATGCTGTGTGTTGGTGGATCATCGTTGTCAATGGCTACCATCTGTCCTCTCAGTGAAAGTGGTCTAGGTGCGCTGTCACCGCACGTCTAATCATCTGTTGGTTCTCACTCATGCTGGAATAGGATCCATTGATCCATTTACGTCTGTCACTACGCCCAACCCTTGTGAGTTTGAAGTTCGTCACAATCATTCAATCCCTGAATCCTACTCGAAATATCACAGATAATGTTTAGACTTTCCGGATTCTCAAGAATGCTGCCAATGGATTCTAGCTTATACCACGAAGACTTTGATTAAGGAATCCAAGAGATACTCATTCAATCTAATGTAGAACGGAGGTGGTTGTCAGGCACACGTTCATAGGTTGAGAATGGTAATGAGTGTCACGGATTCTCACATTCATCATATTAAAATGCAAATGAATATCTTAGATAGAAACAAGCGTGTTTGAATAGAAAACAGAAATAATTGCATTAATCCATCGAGACACAGCAGAGCTCCTCACCCCCAACAATGGAGTTTAGAGACTCATGCCGTTAGAAATACAAAGTTCAGATCTAAAATGTCATGAGGTACAAAATAAATATCTAAAAGTTGTTTAAATACTAAACTAGTAACCTAGGTTTACAAAAAATGAGTAAAATGAGATAGATAGTGCAAAAATCCACTTCTGGGGCCCACTTGGTATGTGTTGGGACTGAGACTTGAGCTTTTCACGTGCCTGGGCTATTTCTAGAGTCAAACATCAGGTTGTAACCTGTTTTGGGCGTTTAACTCCACATTGCAACCTGTTTCTGGCGTTTAACGCCAGAATGGAACATGGAACTGGCGTTAAATGCCAGTTTACATCATTTATCTTCAAGAAAAGTATGGACTATTACATATTACTGGAAAACCCTGGATGTCTACTTCCAACCCAATTAATAGCGCACCAATTGGACTTCTGTAGCTCCAAAAAATCCATTCCGAGTGCAGGGAGGTCAGAATCCAACAACATCAGCAGTCCTTTTTCAGCATGAATCAGAGTTTTGCTTAACTCCCTTAATTTTAGCCAGAAAATACCTGAAATCATAGAAAAATACACAAACTCATAGTAAAGTCCAGAAATATGAATTTTGCCTAAAAACTAATAAAAATATACTAAAAACTAACTAAGACATACTAAAAACTACATGAAATTACCCCCAAAAAGCGTATAAAATATCCGCTAATCAAGGGCCTTGGCTACTGTGTGGGGCAACAGCGGAGAAGGAATAGTGGCTCGCGTTTGCACAACCGCTGCATACGTCTTAGGTTTAAAGATGCCAGATTTGCTTCTTGTTTGCATTGGGTGCTGATTTAATGGCAGTGCTGCTGGAGCTGGCAGTACAGTCTCAATCCTGGCTGACTACTGAGCATCTGCAATAGAGGAAACATTGCTGGGAGGAGTGTTAGCAACAGTGAGAGAGTCAGAATAACAAAAACATAATTATGAGACATAGATACATGTGCAGCAGGTAATAGTTCATGTATGTCATTGATAATATTGGAAGCATCATTCATAGAATGCAAGATATAAGGTGAATGTAGGGAGGGAGAGTGGTGCACGAAATTGCAATCACACTTTTGCAACTCCGCACAACTAACCAGCAAGTGTACTGGGTCGTCCAAGTAATACCTTGCGTGAGCAAGGGTCGATCCCACAGAGATTGTCGGCTTGAAGCAAGCTATGGTTATCTTGTAAATCTTAGTCAGGATATCAGAAATTATCAGGATTGATTGTGAAAAGCAAAAGAACATGAAATGGTTACTTGTTTTGCAGTAATGGAGAATAGGTTGGGATTTTGGAGATGCTCCATCTTCTGAATCTCTGCTTTCCTACTGTCTTCTTCTTCAGACACACAAGACTCCTTCCATGGCAAGCTGTATGTAGGGTTTCACCGTTGTCAATGGCTACCTCCCATCCTCTCAGTGAAAACGATTGCATATGCTCTGTCACAGCACGCGGAATTCATCTGTCGGTTCTCGGTCAGGCCGAAATAGAATCCAGCGATTCTTTTGCGTCTGTCACTAACGCCCCGCCTTCAGGAGATTGAAGCACGTCACAGTCATTCAATCATTGAATCCTACTCAGAATACCACAGACAAGGTTTAGACCTTCCGGATTCTCTTGAATGCCGCCATCAATTCTAGCTTATACCACGAAGATTCCGATTAAAGAATCCAAGAGATAACTACTTAATCTAATGTAGAACGGAGGTGGTTGTCAGGCACACGTTCATAGTTGAGAATAATGATGATTGTCACGGATCATCACATTCATCCGGATTAAGAACAAGTATTATCTTAGAATGGAAGCAAGCATGATTGAATGAGAAACAGTAGTAATTGCATTAATCCATCAAGACACAGCAGAGCTCCTCACCCCCAACCATGGGGTTTAGAGACTCATGCCGTGGAAGGTACACAAAGAAAACGTGTAAAGTGTCATGAGTTACTGATACAATGTCAAAAGATCCTATTAATAGTAAACTAGTAGCCTAGGGTGTACAGAAATGAGTAAATGACGTAAAAATC
>NC_029775.3:17964994-17965400 GCF_000817695.3 Arachis duranensis
AGGCGAATGGCCCAACCTTGACAATCATGTCCTCTATTATGCCTGATGGATATTTAATGGAGCCATCAGCAAGTTGGAGGCATATCCGGGTTGGGTTGACTTCTTCAGTCAACCCAAGCTTTCTGATAGTGGATGCAGGTATTAGATTGATGCTTGCTCCAAGATCACATAGTGCTGTCTTGGTGCAAGCACCTTCTAATGAGCATGGTATCATAAAGCTTCCAGGATCTTGAAGCTTTTCTGGTAAGTTCTTTAATATGACTGCACTGCATTCTTCAGTGAGAAACACTTTTTCAGTTTCTCTCCATTCCTTCTTATGACTTAAGATTTCTTTCATGAACTTAGCAAAAGAAGGTATTTGCTCAAGTGCCTCTGCAAACAGAATCTTTATTTCAAGAGTCCTTAG
>NC_029775.3:17965512-17966007 GCF_000817695.3 Arachis duranensis
TACAGAAGTGGTTGAAGAAGCCTTGTTAGAGGGATTACTGTCAGCACTTTCGGGTGTCTGATTTTCCCCAGGCGTCTGAACACCAGGATTGGGTGGAAACTGGGCGTTTAACGCCAACTTTTCCCCCTTTTCTGGCGTTTGAACGCCAGAACTGGGTAAGGAATGGGCGTTAAACGCCAGCTTTCCTTCCCTTTCTGGCGTTTGAACGCCAATGACATTCCTCTCTGGGCTCTTACTGTCCTCAGAGGGATTTTGAACAGTGGTTTGGTTGTCCTCTGTCAATTGTTCCTTGTTTGGCTTTTTACTCTTTTGAGCAGTGTTATTCAGGGTCTTCCCACTCCTCAATTGAACTGCTTGACATTCCTCTGTTATCTGTTTAGATAATTGCTGTTTTGCTTGATTCAACTGCAGTTCTATGCTCTTGTTAGCATCTTTAGTTTCATGGAGCATCTCTTTAAAGTCTGCTAACTGTTCTGTCATCAGGAGCAATTGTTG
>NC_029775.3:17969845-17970952 GCF_000817695.3 Arachis duranensis
GCTGAATTGAATAGAAGAACAGTAGTAATTGCATTAATACTCGAGGTACATCAGAGCTCCACACCTTAATCTATGGTGTGTAGAAACTCCACCGTTGAAAATACATAAGAACAAGGTCTAGGCATGGCCGAATGGCCAGCCTCCCAATGATCTAAGAACTAGATGTCCAAAGATGATCTAGAGATCTAAAGTGATCAAAAGATTTTTTTTTTAAAATACAATAGTAAAAGGTCCTATATATAGAGAACTAGTAGCCTAGGGTTTACAGAGATGAGTAAATGACATAAAAATCTACTTCTGGGCCCACTTGGTGTGTGCTTGGGCTGAGCATTGAAGCATTTTCGTGTAGAGACTTCTCTTGGAGTTAAACGCCAGCTTTTGTGCCAGTTTGGGCGTTTAACTCCCATTCTTGTGCCAGTTCCGGCGGTTAACGCCGGGCAGTTTTGAGCTGATTTGGAACGCCGGTTTGGGCCATCAAATCTCGGGCAGAGTATGGACTATTATATATTGCTGGAAAGCCCAGAATGTCTACTTTCCAACGCCGTTAAGAGCGCGCCAATTGGGCTTCTATAGCTCCATAAAATTCACTTCGAGTGCAGGGAGGTCAGAATCCAACAGCATCTGCAGTCCTTTTCAGCATCTGAATCAGATTTTTGCTCAAGTCCCTCAATTTCAGCCAGAAAATACCTGAAATCACAGAAAAACACACAAACTCATATAAAGTCCAGAAAAGTGAATTTTAACTAAAAACTAATAGAAATATACTAAAAACTAACTAAAATATACTAAAAACATACTAAAAACAATGCCAAAAAGCGTACAAATTATCCGCTCATCACAACACCAAACTTAAATTGTTGCTTGTCCCCAAGTAACTGAAAATCAAATAAGATAAAAAGAAGAGAATATACAATGAATTCCAAAAACATCTATGAAGATCAGTATTAATTAGATGAGCGGGGCTTTTAGCTTTTTGCCTCTGAACAGTTTTGGCATCTCACTCTATCCTTTGAAATTCAGAATTATTGGCTTCTATAGGAACTCAGAATCCAGATAGTGTTATTGATTCTCCTAGTTAAGTATGATGATTCTTGAACACAGCTACTT
>NC_029775.3:17975808-17976848 GCF_000817695.3 Arachis duranensis
AAAAATGATTCAGGAATTTGTCTGACAACTGTTTCCATGTTTTTATGCTTGCTGTAGGTTGGTTATTCAACCACCTTTTAGCTTGATCTTTTATAGCAAATGGAAATAGTAATAGTCTGTAGACATCCTGATCTACCTCTTTATCATGTACTGTGTCAGCAATTTGTAAAAACTGTGCCAGAAACTCAGTAGGTTCTTCCTGTGGAAGACCGGAATACTGGCAATTTTGCTGCACTATGATAATGAGTTGAGGATTTAGTTCAAAGCTGCTTGCTTTGATGGGAGGTGTACAGATGCTACTCCCATAGGCAGCTGTAATGGGGTTAGCATATGACCCCAGAGTCCTTTTGGACTGATTGATCCCATTTAAGTCCATAATGGACAAAAGAGAAATGATAATGATTGCAAAGAGATAAATTTTGTTTGTTTTTTTTTGTTTTTTTGTTTTTTTTTTGAATTTACGAAGAAAAATAGAATAAAACAAAATAAAATTAAAATAGAAATTCGAAAATTTAATAAAATAAATAAGACAAAATAAAATTAAAATAAAAATTCAAAAATCAAAAAGAAAATAAGATCAAAGCAAATTGAAAGCTGAATCAATGAGTTAATTAAAAAGATTTTGAAAATAGCAATTAGAAAGATATGATTGAAAAGTTTTTATGAAAAAGATTTGATTTTGGAAAGAGGAAAGAGAAAAACACAAAAAGACACCAAACTTAAAATTTTTAGAAAATCAAACACACAGTTTTCGAAAATTTTTTTAGGAAAAAACACAAAGAGGACACCAAACTTAGAATTTTTATAAATCAAAAAGGGACTAAGAACATGCAAAAATCGAAAATTAAAAGAAAAAAAACAAAAGCATGCAATTGACACCAAACTTAGAATATGAAACTAGACTCAACTAAGAGACTCTAAACCAACAAAAATAAAACAGTCCTAATCTAAGCAACAAGATAAGCCGTCAGTTGTCCAAACTCAACAATCCCCGGCAACGGCGCCAAAAACTTGGTGCACGAAATTGCAATCACACTTTT
>NC_029775.3:17977442-17979273 GCF_000817695.3 Arachis duranensis
ATCCTATTAATAGTAAACTAGTAACCTAGGGTGTACATAGATGAGTAAATGACTTAAAAATCCACTTCCGGGCCCACTTGGTGTGTTCTTGGGTTGAGCAATGAAGCATTTTCGTGTAGAGACCTTTTCTGGAATTAAACGCCAGCTTTCATGCTAGTTTGGGCGTTTAACTCCAAGTTTTATGCCAGTTCCGGCGTTTAACGCTGGAATTTCTGAGGGTAACTTTGAGCGCCGGTTTGGGCCATCAAATCTTGGACAAAGTATGGACTATCATATATTGCTGGAAAGCCCAGGATGTCTACTTTCCAATGCCATTGAGAGCGCGCCAATTGGGCTTCTGTAGCTCCAGAAAATCCACTTCGAGTGCAGGGAGGTCAGAATCCAACAGCATCTGCAGTCCTTTTTGGTCTCGGAATCAGATTTTTGCTCAGGACCCTCAATTTCAGCCAGAAAATACCTGAAATCACAGAAAAACACACAAACTCATAGTAAAGTCCAGAAAAGTGAATTTTAGCTAAAAACTAATAAAAATGTACTAAAAGCTAACTAAATCATACCAAAAACATACTAAAAACAATGCCAAAAAGCATACAAATTATCCGCTCATCAGAGAGGTAGGTAGGGAGTGATGGGGAGGAGTGGGAGTAGTGCTTGCTAGAGTAATATTTGTTGCAAGTCTATGTAGCGAGGGAAGAGGGTGAGGGAGGTTGGGACATGGAGGAATATTGAGGTTTGGTGCGAGCAAGGATTGTGAATTGGTGAGGCAAGGTTGGGGGGTATTGAATAGGTGAGGATAAGGGAATTTTGACTCATTAAAGACCACATTCCTTGAGATAATTTTCTTTCCATTTGGTAATAAGAACTTGTACCCTTTGTGATCGATAGCATAGCCAATAAAGATTGATTTTTCAGATCTGTGGTCAAACTTATGTGCATTGTATGGCCGTAGGAGAGGATAGCAAGTGCAACCAAAGGGTTTCAAGAGTTCAAAATTTGGGACAGTGTGGGTGAGGGCTTCTAATGGAGATTTGTTATTAAGAGTTGGAGTAGGTAACCTATTTATGAGGTAAGTGGCAGTCATGGTTAATTCTTCCCAAAAGGTGAGAGGTAGGTTAGTTTGTGCTAGTAAGGCAAGGGAGGTTTCTGTAATGTGTCTGTGCTTTCTTTTAACAGTGCTATTTTGCTAATAAGAGTAGGGATAGGTGAGCCTATGTTGAATGCCTTGATCAGTAAGAAACTATTTGAATGCAAGGGTGGTGCATGAAATTGTGATCATCAATGGCGCCATCAACATGGTGCGCACAATTATAATCTCAACACTTTATCACAACATCGCACAACTAACCAGCAAGTGTACTGGGTTGTCCAAGTAATAAACTTTACGCGAGTAAAGGTCGATCCCACAGAGATTGTTGGTATGAAGCAAGCTATGGTTATCTTGTAACTCTTAGTCAGGCAAACTCAAATGGTTATGGATGATGAATAAAACATAAAGATAAAGATAGAGATACTTATGTAATTCATTGGTGAGAATTTCAGATAAGCGTATGGAGATGCTTTGTCCCTTCCGTCTCTCTGCTTTCTTACTGTCTTCATCCAATCCTTCTTACTCCTTTCCATGGCAAGCTGTATGTAGGGTTTCACCATTGTCAGTGGCTACCTCCCATCCTCTCAGTGAAAATGTTCAACGCACCCTGTCACAGCACGGCTATTCAGCTGTCGGTTCTCGATCATGTCGGAATAGAATCCAGTGATTCTTTTGCGTCTGTCACTAACGCCCCACAATCGCGAGTTTGAAGCTCGTCACAGTCATTCAATCATTGAATCCTAC
>NC_029775.3:17980558-17980789 GCF_000817695.3 Arachis duranensis
TCCCCAATTAGAGGTGTCCAGGGTTCTTAAGCACACTCTTTTTGCCTTGGATCACAACTTTATTATTTCTTTTTCTTTTTTCTTTTTCCTCTCTTTCTTTTTTTTTTCGAAATTTTTTTTTGAATTCAATGCTTTTTCTTGCTTCAAGAATCATTTTTATGATTTTTCAGATCCTTAGTAACATTTCTCCTTTTTCATCATTCTTTTAAGAGCCAACATTCATGAACCACA
>NC_029775.3:17981728-17982642 GCF_000817695.3 Arachis duranensis
TGAACCATTAAGATTCCGACTTGTTGAATGAGGTTGGTAAGAACTTCCCAACCTCTTCTTCGGATCTCATGTCGGATCTCCAGATATTCATAGAAGTGGTCTTGATGCACCCTTGAGATGAATTTCTCCATCTCCCAGGACGCGTAGGTGAAAGCTTTTTCCTTCTCTTTCCTCTTTCTAGAGGTTTCTCCGGTCTTGGATGCCATAAATGGTTATGGAAAAACAAAAAGCAATGCTTTTACCACACCAAACTTGAAAGGTTTGCTCGTCCTCGAGCAAAAGAAGAAAGAAGAGAGTAGAAGAAGAAGAAATGAAGGAGATGGAGATGGCTTTGTGGTTCGGCCAAAGGGGGAGAAGTAGTGTTTAGGTTGTGTGAAAATGAAGGAGTGAAGATGGGTTTATATAGGAGTGGAGAGAGGGGTAGGGTTTGGCAATGGGAGGGTGGGTTTGGGAGGGAAAGTGGTTTGAATTTGAATGGTGAGGTAGGTGGGGTTTTATGAAGGATGGATGTGAGTGGTGAAGAGAAAGATGAGATTTGATAGGTGAAGGGTTTTTGGGGAAGAGGTGTTGAGGTGATTGGTGAATGGGTAAAGAAGAAGAGAGAGGGTGGTGGGGTAGGTGGAAATCCTGTGGGGTCCACAGATCCTGACGTGTCAAGGAAAAGTCATCCCTGCACCAAGTGGCGAGCAAAAATGCTCTTCATGCCAAATCTGGCGTTAAACGCCGGGCTGGTGCCCATTTCTAGCGTTTAACGCCAAGTTCTTGCCCTTCTCTGGCGTTTAACGCCAGTCTGGTGCCCCTTTCTGGTGTTAAACACCCAGAATGGTGCCAGACTGGGCGTTAAACGCCCATTTGCTACCCTTACTGGCGTTTAAACGCCAGCAAGATCTTCCTCCAGGGTGTGCTATTTTTCG
>NC_029775.3:17982861-17983699 GCF_000817695.3 Arachis duranensis
ACCAAACTTAGAATTTGGTTGTGGCCTCCCAACACCAAACTTAGAGTTTGAATGTGGGGGTTCAATACCAAACTTAGAATTTGGTTGTGGCCTCCCAACACCAAACTTAGAGTTTGACTGTGGGGGCTCTGTTTGACTCCATTTTGAGAGAAGCTCTTCATGCTTCCTCTCCATGGTGACAGAGGGATATCCTTGAGCCTTAAACACAAAGGATTCTTCATTCACTTGAATGATCAATTCTCCTCTGTCCACATCAATCACAACCCTTGCTGTGGCTAGGAAGGGTCTGCCAAGGATGATGGATTCATCCATGCACTTCCCAGTCTCTAGGACTATGAAATCAGCAGGGATGTAATGGTTTTGAACTTTCACCAAAACATCCTTTACAAGTCCATAAGCTTGTTTTCTTGAGTTATCTACCATCTCTAGTGAGATTCTTGCAGTTTGTACCTCAAAGATCCCTAGCTTCTCCATTACAGAGAGAGGCATGAGGTTTACACTTGACCCTAAGTCACAGAGCCTTCTTAAAGGTCATGGTGCCTATGGTACAAGGTATTGAAAATTTCCCAGGATCCTGTCTCTTTTGAGGTAATCTCTGCCTAGACAAGTCATCCAGTTCTTTGGTGAGCAAAGGGGGTTCATCCTCTCAAGTCTCATTACTAAATAACTTGTCATTTAGCTTCATGATTGCTCCAAGGTATTTAGCAACTTGCTCTTCAGTGACATACTCATCCTCTTCAGAGGAAGAATACTCATCAGAGCTCATGAATGGCAGAAGTAAATCCAATGGAATCTCTATGGTCTCGTTATGAGCCTCAGATTCCCATGGTTCCTCATT
>NC_029775.3:17984688-17985854 GCF_000817695.3 Arachis duranensis
GTCTTGACAGTGTCACAGATTTGCAAGAATTCAGCTAAAATCTGATGAGGATCTTCCAATGGAAGTCCATGAAACTTGCAATTCTGTTGCATTAGAGAAACTAATTGAGGCTTAAGCTCAAAGTTGTTTGCTCCAATGGCAGGGATATAGATGCTTCTCCCATAGAAGTCGGGAGTAGGTGCAGTAAAGTCACCCAGCACCTTCCTTGCATTGTTGGCATTGTTGTTGTTTTCGACTGCCATGTCTTCTTCTTTGAAAATTTCTGTTAGGTCCTCTACAGAGAGTTGTGCTTTAGCTTCTCTTAGCTTTCGCTTCAACGTCCTTTCAGGTTCAGGGTCAGCCTCAACAAGAATGCTTTTATCTTTGCTCCTGCTCATATGAAAGAGAAAAGAACAAGAAAATATGGAATCCTCTATGTCATAGTATAGAGATTCCTTGAGGTGTCAGAGGAAAAGAAAAATAGAAGGAAGAGGTAAAAAATTCGAACTTATCAAGAAAGATGGAGTTTGAATTGTGCATTAAGGAATATTGTTAGTCCATAAATAGAAGGATGTGAGAAGAGGGGAAGAAATTTTCGAAAATTAAGTAAAAGATTTAAAAAAAAAATTTGAAAAATACTAATTGATTTTCGAAAACTAAGAGTGGAAAAGAAATCAAGTGATTTTTGAAAAAGATTTTGAAATTAGAAATCAAAAAGATATAATTGAAAACTATTTTGAAAAACATGTGATTAAAAAGATATGATTGAAAAGTTATGGTTTTGAAAAGATTTGATTGAGAAGATATGATTTGAAAAACAATTTAAAAAGATTTGATTTTAAAAATTAATGACTTGGCTAACAAGAAAAGATATTATTCAGATATTAAACCTTTCTCAACAGAAAAGGCAACATAATTGAAATGTTGAATCAAATCATTAATTGATAGCAAGTATTTTTGAGAATGGAAAGAAATTGATTTTGAAAAAGATTTGATTGAAAAGATATGATTTTGAAAAATTTTGAAAACCTGAAAAAAATTTGAGTTAAAAACAGAATCTTCCCTCTTGTGCCATCTTGGCGTTAAACGCCCAGAATGGTGCACATTCTGGCGTTTAACGCCCAAACCACTACCCTTTTGGGCGTTAAACGCCCAGCCAGGCACTCTGGCTGGCGTTTAAACGCCAG
>NC_029775.3:17986057-17986915 GCF_000817695.3 Arachis duranensis
AAATGCAACTAAAATCAAATAAACAATGCATGCAAGACACCAAACTTAGAAGTTTGTATACTATTGACACTAACAAAATGATAATGCATATGAGAAACAACAAAACACTCAAGTCAAGAGAATTCAAAGATCAGAGCAAGGAAATCATCAAGAACATCTTGAAGATCACTTAAGACACATGAATGAATGCAAGAAGAACAAAAACATGCAATTGACACCAAACTTAAAATGAGACTCTAGACTCAAGAAACATAAAATATTTTTTGGTTTTTATGATTTTGTAAAATTTTTTGGATTTTTCGAAAATTAAGTGGAAAAGAAAATAAAGGTATCAAAATTCTTAATGAGAATTCCAGGAATCATGCAATGTTAGTCTAAAGCTTTAGTCTAAAAAGATTAGACATGGCTAGCCAAGCTTCAGCAGGACATTACATTCAAGAGTTAAATTGATGAGAATCAATCAGCTTTGGTGATGATAAGAACATCACCTTGAAACAGTAGAATTCATTCTTAAGAACTCTGAAGAAAAATACCTAATCTAAGCAACAAGATGAACCGTCAGTTGTCCAAACTCAACAATCCTCGGCAACGACCCCAAAAACTTGGTGCTGTTGCCGGATCAGAAAGTTGGCACTGATGTTACCGGACCAAAAGCTTGCCGAAAACTCGAACAATCCCCGGCAACGGCGCCAAAAACTTGGTGCACGAAATTGTGATCATCAATGGCGCCATCAACATGGTGCGCACAATTGTAATCTCAACTCTTTATCACAACTTCGCACAACTAACCAGTTAGTGCACTGGGTCGTCCAAGTAATAAACCTTACGCGAGTAAGGGTCGATCCCACGGAGATTGTT